>NC_079538.1:2772132-2932132 GCF_003711565.1 Takifugu flavidus
CTCTACACAGGCCAGATAATCTTTGAATAATGTAACCAAACGAAGGCTCTCAATGTTAAGGTGGATAAAATAAACTCCAGATGAGCTTACACCGAAGAGTATGTGTCCTTTTAACACTCACAAATAAATAAAATACAGATAAATACCAGCTGCTCGAAAGGAAATAATAAATTTAAAAGAATCACTGGTGCATGGCTAGTGCTAACTGCTAGTTGGCTGGCTAATTACACTTGCTAACAGCACGAAACCTACAGGAAAACCCAACGTTTGAACGTCATAGCAGCTAATTAACTGCTCTCTGATCTGTAATCTTCATCTGTCAATCTTGTACATTACGGATCTCCAGCATTTTCGCCGAGTTTGATGGTCTTTAATGGCGTTACTGTAATTCGGAGTAGTTGTACATGAAGTTGAATGATCTATATGTTGGACTCGTTGACCTTTACAGCTGGTTAACAGACCATTTCCATGGTTAATTAGGTTTGACAGGTCTTCACGTCGGATTCTAACTGATTCTGACAGCACTCAGAATTTGCTCTTTTCTCGCTTTTATTAATTAATGTTGGCGCATCCAAACACGCGTAAAGCAGCCCGGTGTCGAGGCTTGCCTCGCGCGCGCAGCCCTCAGGTGTGATGACGCACTCACCTGGACCCCCGCTCACTTGTATCCGGTAACCCTGAATCCTGGAGCGGGGTCTGTTCCACGACATCTGCACCGAGTTCTCCTTTAAAATCTTAAACCTCAGGTCTGACGGTGGTTCCACTGCACAGCACAAACACACGACCGTTAGTTCCGCAACACCTGGAGCGCGTGTATGTCAAAGGAGCCCCCAACAGTCTGCACTTCCGGGTGAAGTTAGACGCTGAACTGTTGGAGGAAGAGCTCAAAACAAGGTTAGAGGAGTCATTTTTCTGAGGAAAATGACTGGTGGTGTTAAAAACACAGAGACAAACACAACAACAACAGCTTCACTGACCTCAATATTCAAGGAAAAACAGGTGATATTGTCTTAAATTCCAATTGTAATGAGGCTTTAGAAGCCACTACATCCGATTTGGATCTCAGAATCTGACACGCGATCCCAAAGAAAGTGAATTGAATTGATCCAGTTGAATAGATCAAAGAAGAATTCATGTGTACATGAAAAGTTTCTTCCATATTTGATGCTCTTGGTGTTTATAGACGTTTCATATTTAATCCCAGTGAAGACACATGGACCAACTGTCCTCCAGACTCAATCCAACACAAGAGGCTGAATTGATTGAACACACACACACACACACACACACACACACACACACACACTCACACACACACACAGCCTGCAGAACTGGTCAGTATTGATTACACAACGGACAACGATCAGGTTGATCCTCTCTGTTGTCTCCATTGTAACCAGGGTGTGAGTGAAGGGCTGTTTGGTGTGTTGAGGGTCCTGACTGGTTTAGTGATGACAATTATGGCGTGAAGACACATTCTAGACGTTCACTACCGTCAGTGGTGCTCGGGGGGGGGGGTCCATGCAGGGTGTGTACATGAAAGTTGTTTACAACAACTTGGAGCAAAACAAACAAAACAACTCATGTACACAAAAAGACCAAAGGTTATTGACGCTGTAAATATTTGACAACGATATTCTTCAGGTTGGAGGTCACAAACATCTGACATATTCACCTTTAGTTCACAATCAAAGCATCTTTAGGTACATCCGACATTTAACTTTAGCTCAAACACTGTTGGACCACAGGGGGCGGGGCTTATTTAACTGCAACACTGCTGCGCCAAACCCTCCTCGTTAAGATAACCATTAACTAATCCGATCTAGTTTGACCTAGTCTGATCTAGTCTGATCTAACCTGACCTAGTCTGACCTAGTCTGATCTGATCTAGTCTGATCTAGTCTGATCTAAATGAGTCAAACCTAGTCTGATCTGATCTAGTCTGATCTGATCTAGTCTGATCTAGTCTGATCTAACCTGATCTAGTCTGACCTAGTCTGATCTGATCTAGTCTGATCTGATCTGAACTAGTCTGATCTAGTCTGATCTGGTCTCATCTCTGATTCTAGATTCAATGTTAGTAAAACATTCAACATTCCCTTTAATCCACCAACCAGTTTGATCTGTTAGTGTGGAGATGAAGAATATCGTTGTCAAATATTGTGGTAAAGCCTCAACTCGGGGTCAAGGCTTGACTGGACGGACGGGGGGACAGGATGTCAAAAATGGAGGGACACCAACCTGGTGAGTCATATGGAGAGTCAAGGACGATGCTTCTGTTTCCAGAGGGCCAAAAATTCATAAACAGCTTCCAAAAATAACCAAGAGGGGCTGACACGCACGCACGCACGCACGCACGCACATGCTAACCTGTTGATTGATTCCATTCTCTGTTTCTCTCTAGCAGGTAGAGCAGTTCCACATTCACACTCTCCCCCTCTCTCTCCTCCTTCCCCCTCTCTCTTTCCTCTCCCTCTTTCTCTCCTTCCCTCTCTTTTTCCCTCTTCCTTTCTCTCTCTGTCCTTCCCTCTTTCCTCTCCCTTCCCCCTCTCTCTTGCTCCTTCCCTCCCCCCTCCATCCTCTCCCTTCTCTCCTTCTCCCCTTCTCTCTCTCTCCCCTACCCTCTCCTTCTCTCCTTCTCTCCTTCTCTCTCTCTCTCCCCTACCCTCTCCTTCTCTCTCCCCTACCCTCTCCTTCTCCTCTTCTCTCCCTCTCTCCCCTACCCTCTCCTTCTCCCCTTCTCTCCTTCTCCCCTTCTCTCCCTCTCTCTCCCCTTCCCTCTCCTCTCCCTTCTCTCCTTCTCTCCTTCTCTCTCCCCTACCCTCTCCTTCTCCCCTTCTCTCCTTCTCTCTCCCCTACCCTCTCCTTCTCCCCTTCTCTCCCTCTCTCCCCTACCCTCCTCTTCTCCCCTCTCTTTCTCTCCATCTCTCTCTCCAGGAGATCTTATATCAACAGTTTGACTTGCTGGAGAACTTCTCATCTACAATAACTGAGGCCACACTGTTTTTGCTATTCTGCTCAGATGTTTTTTCTTTCTTCTTTCCTTTCTTTAGAGAGGTTTGAGTGAATTTATCTGCTGGAAAATAAGGTGAAACTCATATTTTTGTCTTTCCGTTCCATCAGGAGAGAGGACGCAGGGAGGAAACTTGAGCACGAGCCATCTGGATTTTTCCTTTCTTTAAAAAAACAGTTTATTACAACCGGTGAACGACAGCGGCCTCCAGTGGTCAAACGGCAGGACTACAGGGGTCGCCTGAAAGTCACCGCACAGACTGAGCTGAATTCAGAAAAAGTTATTTTGTCTCTGTACATTATTCCTACAAACCAGAATTAAAAACAATTAAACATTTCTCGAATTTCTAGATTTTTTTTCCTCTGCTGGTTTCATTTTTCTTTTTCTTTCTCAGTTCAGAAGAGCTTTGGAAAGGTTCAAACTAACCAGATCTGTTTTAATGTTCAAACTGTATTTCTCTGGCATTTGTTGTCTGAAATATAGTAAAAAACAAAATAAATTGTAGCCCAAAAAACGTGTAAAGTTAAATGAGTACAAATCAATCTCAAAATCACACACGTTGGCTTTTCATTATGTGATATTTTTATTCATATGAAGGAAGGAGGGGAAGTGAAAAGAGATCAAGTGTGAAGGTCGCAGAGCAGAGATGATGGGGGTGAAGGAGGAGTGGCTTTACCTTGATCCTGAGCCCGTGAGGAGGTGGAGAGCAGCAGCGCCAGGAAGGCAGCCGCCGCCAGAGACACCGTGCGCTTCATCTTCAGCTCCGGCGGCTCAGAAGCGCATCAATAAAGCTGCGAGGGAGACGAAAGGTCCGGTTAGAACAAGCAGATTCGCTGCAGGCCGATCCTCAAAACCTTTCCGAAACCGAAATCCCTTGTGTCATCTAATTGGATTTTAGATGTTCAAATATATATATAAAAAAGTTGGAACCAAAGAGCCAGGCCCCAAGAACAAATAAAACGCACCAATTTAGAACTTTAGAAGCCGATATGATTTTTGAAAAGTGAGAAAATGTAGATCAAAAACGGCTCTTGTCTGATCAGCTCGAGTTATTCATACAGCGGTGGGTACTGTACTGGGTTGAAAATGATCCCAATCAGAGCCAAACAGCGTTAAACGAGCTGACGGTCATTCCACCCTTAAGAATCGCAGCGCACCTCCTGGCGCCGTGCGTAATTACGCACCGTGGTGCCAACAGATACTCCACGAGCGTTTGGCGAAATATCTCCATGTCAACAATAACCAAATAATCAAAACTAAAATTGTTCTGATAAATCAAGTTCCATACATCACAAGAAACAAATATAAATTCATGATAATATATAACTGACCTAGTTCGGCTGAATTATTAACATTAAACCAAAATGGAAAGTGAGATGGTCCGGTGTGGAAGTCAGGGAGCTCCGGGGGGTTCTGGTCTTCACTGACGCGTCTGCGAGCCTCTTTCCAAGTGGGAAGACTCCCCACACCATCCGCTACTTAACAGGGGGCTGCTCCCAGCTCCGCCGGCCCCGCCGCGCGTTCATACGACACCACCCGGGAGCGAATAGTGAAGTCTAATCTCTCAGAATGCTCGCGCGCGCGCGCACACACACACACACACACACTCACATAGAAAGCTAAATAGTTTTCAGCATTCCTTTCCGGTGATGGTCACGACGCGTCTCTATGCGAGGGGAGACCGCAGCGCAGACCTTTTCGCGGAAAGGGGGACCATCGGGGACCCCGAAGGTGGGGGTAGACAGAAGCTCCCCCGCCTTTTTTAAAAAAAAATTTGATGAATCAACGAGGAAACTATTGCGACGAGGAGTAAACTGAACCCTTATGTCAGGCATTTCTTTTGTAATGCATCATTCCACTTCCTGTACGCACATTTCTGGGGTCTTCGGCGGGGTCTGAATGTTGAACAACCGATATCTTTGAATGTTGCCGGCCGTCCAGGTCAAAAACGCTCCTCTTCCGCTTGATCAGGTCAAATGGACTTTGTGGATCCTTGAAGACGTTTCGCCTCATCAGTGTAAAAGCTTCAGCGCTTCCCACCAGTCAGAGAAACGTCCTCAGGAGATCCACACGGAAGCGCAACTGACCTATTCCGAACTTTGTTGGATTCAAGTGTCCATCACAAAACTCCTGATCTGAGTAAAAACAGGTTTTAACTGGAAGGTTAAGGTTTACAGACTCATGATCCAATGGTGGAAGCACTAAAATCTAAGGGATACAATCACAGGCACCCACATTTAACCGAGGTGATGGCACTCTTGACTCTGGGTGTGGTTCCGACGCTACTTCTCTTTTTGAATATATCAGGAGAGCTGCGCTTACTAGAGCAGGTCTGCACGGAACTTGTGTGAATGGGACTGATCTACATGACTAAAGTTTGTGGTCTCTGGTCACCACTGGCCCATTCCGTTTAACGATACCAGCCCATGGACGGCGAGGGATGGATTGTGGGTGAAGTGATGAGAACAGGCCCAGACGCGCTTCTGTCCTCTGCCATTAATCCAATCCTACCGGATGAGCACGAGCTATTGGCAGGATCAAATATGATCACTTCGGTGTCCCTACAGAACCGACAGCAGTGATTCCGGTCAAATACACAAAGAATGTGAAGACGTGTTCGTCGGGGGTGGATTTATCGGTAAATGGCGCCCCCTGGTGACCATCGACGGATCACAGCAGCAGGTTGTACACGTCATATTTACTGTAAAGGAAACACAGGTAACAATGTCCTGCAGGAGTAAGTCATGAGAAAAATTTATTGATCCCCAAGTCATCAGAGATTATACGGAATAAACGTTGATCCCATGAACACGACATCCCAGTCAAACAGGAAACAGAGGGTGAAGAGTTATTATTGGTGGTGGGTAAACAGATGCAAGGTCATCACTTCTTTTGAGGAAACGCCGCTTTCACCAGCTCGTACACGACATAACCTGCACCTGAGGAGAGACACAAGTCCAGGGTCAAGCACTGTTCTAGTGTGGAATGTTGCATGTTCTGCCGCTTCAAACCACAACAAAAGTATCTGAAGTGTTCTTAAACTTTGACACTCTAAAATCAGCAAAGTGAGGGAAATGTAGTGGAAATTTGTTTAAAGCTGGTAAATTCCACCAAACTGACAGCCAGTTTTCAGCCCACCGTAACAAGAAAAACCCAAATATGACTGACATCAGCTCTGTTATAAAGCTCAGCCATGGTTGACCTTCTGGAATCTTCTCTCAGCCAGTCTGACCACCAGGCTCTTGTTCACATCTCCTTTCCTCAGTCTGGTTGGACAGTTGGTTCTGAGATGTTGTGGTTCTTCTAAACTCAGAATAATGGAGACCACTGTACTCTGGGGATCCTTCAGAGCAGAACCGTCTCCTCCAGATCCTCCAGACAGCCCCATCTCTGAGCTCTGAGTCTCTGGTTTGCTTTTAATGGCAGATGATGCTGCTTCTGTAGACTGGGTGTGTCTTTATAAATTAGATCAAATTAATTGTGATCGCAGGTGAACTCCAAAAGTGAACACAAAGGCTCGTTACTTTGGCTTCATGGTGACATTAACTCAACATCTGTCCCAGCTCCTCACTGTCCAAACCAACCGCAGGACTTAATCCTGACCAACTGAACCAGACATGGTGGAAATTTGTGAATGTGCTTACCAACGATAGTAAGAACCATCGTTGATCTGTAGAGCAGAGCATCAGCAGGGCCTCCTTTTAAATGAACCGGCATTCCATTGTCCTCCTGCAGCATGCAAGGACATATAATATAGATATTATTATCTCAGATATTTATTTATCTATATCTATCTCATTAAGTTATCTGACATTTTGATTCCTTGATTAATTAAAAGCACTACACACACACACACAAGCCATTTACTTTTTACAGTTTTAGAGTTTAAAACATCCAGCCTAAAGACTGTCTCAATGTTTGGATTCAAACAGACATCCTTTTGACTGGATGGACTTTTCAAGTGGGGGAAATTAGCACATTATAATACAATCAGCCATTTTAGGTTCCAAACCCTAACCATACAGTAGTTGGTTCTGTACTGACTGAAAGGAAGGTTTAAAGACCAGGCCAGGCCCGGACCGTGTGGTTTTACCTGAAACAGCTTCTGTTTCTCCGGGACTTTGTTGACTTGTCTGGGAGCAGAGCTGGAGATGGTGCGTCGCGCCACCTGCTGGAGCGCCTGGAAACAGCATCAACCAGCAAAGTCACCACACGCAAGACACCGACCAATTTCCCAGAAATGTTACGCACAGTAATGTTTCGCCAAAAATTTGTAAAGGAGAAGCTGAAAGAATAGATAACAGTCACAGCAGCACTGAATGAGGCGGTTGGGAACTCCAGTGAATTCGGAGCTGGTTTTTAACCCCGTTAGCCGGTTAGCTAAAAATGTTGCTGGTAATGTCGCTGGTCTATGCTTCCTGGGACATACGTAGCTATTTGAATTAAAACACCAACAGCAAACAATGAACAAACTCTTGAGAAAGATCAAACTTACAAATATGTGCCTGTTCATCTTGACAGTTCCTCTTCGTACAAGGGCACCGGAAGTCTATCTACTTCTGGTCAACCGTCTTCTTCGTTGGGAAAATTAGCGTCAATTATTGTCTCTGTTTTGCTCTCTTCTGCCACCTATTGGTTATACTGTTTTCGTCGCTACACATTTTCATCATATCAATTTATGATTTTATTTCGTACCATTTAGAAATCCACTATTTTATTATTTCATTGTCTGATTTATGCCGATAACACTTATCTACATTAATATATGTAGGTTGATATATTCTTAATTTACAATGTAAAAATTGGCCAACCCAAAGAGATTTAACCTTTTCATCAGGGTGACCTCCAGTGAGGTCGCGGGGGCAGCAGCCTAAGCAGAGAGGCCCAGACTTCCCTCTCCCCAGCTACTTCTTCCAGCTCATCTGGGGGGATCCCCAGGCATTCCCAGACCAGTTGAGAGACATAGTTTTATTTCTCAATGTTTTTCAAATTTGGAACCAGACAATAGTCCAAAAAGGGAAGCTCAAAATAAACTTTATTATCTACAAGGGAAGGGGGGGGGGGGGGGGGGGGGGGGGGGGGGGGGACAATAAAACATTATTTCTGACCCGATGTACATGATAAACAATATTTCAAAATCAATCACAGACAAACTGGTGAGGGAACAAGAGTAAAAACATATTTAATATGCTGATGGAGCAGTCATATTTTGCATCCGGACATAAAGGCTTGTCTGTGCCTGAAGGTTCTGACCCAATACAGTCTAAAGCTGCCATTTTTTAAACAATTTGTGAAAAGCAATTCAAGTCTGCATGTGAAGACGAGTTTTTAAACCAGTTTGTTAAAGCAAACCCGTCATAACTGAGGCTGCAGCCCTGCAGGTCTATCGATACCGTGAAGCAAGATATCACAAAAGGACTCCAGGTTACGTTTTCTGTAGAAACGTAACCTGGTGAATCTTGATTTTCACTTAAATAATTACTGATTAGTAAAGCGATCCTCTCCCCCACACAAACAGTGCATCACCACAAAGCAAAGAGAAGTGAAGACTCTGTTATATTTTGTGCCGTTGAAAAATTCTGAAACATATTTATCATATATACTGTTGTGTTTGCAATAGTTTAATCATGAACACATGTGGTGATAAATGCCGTTAATCCAAATGCAGTGTTGTCAAGTGTTGAAGTTAATAACACATTTAAAATTTGCCATTGCAATTACAGTCCTCCCTAAAAGGAGTCAACCAGAGCTTCAGGGTCCAGTTGGAAGTTTGGCTGCTTCAAGTTTTCCCTCCTGTTGTGGAAGCAGAGCTGCAAACTTTCTGCTTCCTCAGCTCAATCTTCATCGAGTGGTTCTCAGCCCACGACTCTCTGGACACGGACGAGACGCCCAGAACCGTCTTGCTGCCGGGTCTCATCCCTCTTGACAAAGGGATGCGTGTGGAGCTGCTCCTGGGCTGCACATCCGAGCATGACTGAGAGGAACGCATAAGATTGTTGGTGATCACCATCATGTCCACTGACTCTGTGCTACGTCTGAATGTGACGAGTGCGTGTCAGCAGGTGTAGCGACTCACCGCTGCCCGTGTGGGCCTGGAGGCTGCAGAGGTGACCGGCGTGATGGTGATGCTGCTGGTCATCTTGCTCGGCGTCGTCTGAGTGGTCTTCCCTGTTGAAGGCTTGTGCGTCTGGCGTATAACTGTTCCTGTTGAAGCGTCTTTGCTGATGTCAGGTCTCAGGCACAGCAACGACATCGGCCCGCCGCGACCTTCGGGCGGCCGTTTGAACTGTGGACCCAAGTGGATGTGGATCTTGTTGTCCTCTGTGGTGACGATGTTGCTGTCGTGGTTCCTGCAGGCTGCCTGTCCAGCCTGTTTGTCCGGAATGACCTTGACCACGGTGCGGCCTGCGGTGCCAGAGTGAGGTTCAGGTGGAGCGCACGCCTCTGCCACAGGTGTACTGCTGACTGTGATGATGGACACAGGAGACGCAAGGCTCTCAGAAGTGGTTTCATCAGGACACTTGGTCCTGGAGATGGTGGTTATTGTGACTGGAGACTTGGCCTGAGCAGGACCTCCTGCTGTGGTCACAGATGCGGGCTTGGGCACTATCGTGATGCGAGGGTTGTGGGAACCAAGAGTCGGGATGATGGTTGTGCTGGAGAAAAAGTCTTCAGCTCCAGGACTGGTGATTTCCAAGGTGGCGGTGGACTTCCCGTTGTCTGGAGTGACTCGAATGCGCAGAGGATGTCCATGCTTGGGGGGCGTGTTCATGTTGGGCGGGCTGAAGAGCGACGCCCCGCTGGTGTTCTGGTGGGAGGTCTGAGTGAGTGTGATGGCGTCCTTCCTCCTCACACAGGGGATCCAGGATTTCCCCGTCCTGAGTTCTGCTGCTGACGGGGGGTATCTGTCAAGCATGGAGGGCACTTTAAGACCTTGTTGCTGCCTGAGGTTGCTCATTAGGTGGTTTTCCTCCAGGACAGATTTCCTGATGAAGCCAGCCGTCGTATCTTCCTCAGCAGCCATCAGGTCTGTCTGCACTGCTGTGGAGGTGACTGGAACGTTGACCATCCTGCTTCCGTTCATGCTGGGCCTCAGGCTGCGGCTGTAACATTTAGTGGCCTCCAGCTCCATCGTGAGGTCGTCAACGTCCTGGCTCATCGTCTTATTTCTCTCCTCCTCTTTCATGAACCGTTTCTGAAGAATTGAAAAGTCCACCTGCAGCTGAGAGAGCTGATCCTCCTTGTTCATCAGTTCATGGATCTTCTCCTTCAGGGCCTGGACATCTCCCTGCAGCTCTCTGCTTTTGGATTCCTCCATTTGAAGACGAGTTCTCAGCTCGGCTTCCAGGCTTTTGACCTCACCTTTCTCAATGGCTTTGTTTCTTGCAATCTGACTCTTTATTTCTTCCAGCATCTGTGACAGAGCCTTTGCTTTATCCTGCTCTGTTCTGAACTTCTTCTCCAGGAGGTCATACTCATCCTCCGTTTTCATTAAATCTCCTTCCACGACCTCCAGCTGCTGCAGCCTGTTCTTCAGTCGCTCTATCTCCAACGTCAGCTCTTTGACCTTGTTGTCCTGGTCAGGATTTCTGTCTTTGACCCACTTTCTCTGCATTTCTTTCTCCGACAACTCAAGTCCATCAATTCTCATTTTCATGCTGTTTACTTTGATCTTTAGGTCTTGACACCTTTCCTCTTCATCTGTGACTTTAGTCTTCAACTCATCTCTCTCCTTCATCAGATCTGCGACTTTATCCTCCATTTCTGATTTGTACTTGAGAAGTTTTTTGCTCTCGTCGATCAGCTTCTCCGTGACTTCAGTGACCTTTCCTTGTTCTACTTTAAACATCTCACTTAAATTGTCACTCTTCTCTTCCTCCTGTTTGAGCCTTTCTTCCATATTTTTCCGCTCTTCCACCAGTATAACTGTGAAGGACTTCAGCTTCATGAGATCATCTTTTAGGATCATTTCTGTCTGTTCAATCTTCGACTCTGAGCTCACAATCTCTTTCAACTGCTTCTTCACCTTCTCTAGTTCTCCAGCCAGCTCTTTCAAGGCGTGTTTTTCCTTTTCCAAGTTCGTCTGAAGCTGAGAGCATTCGCTTTTGCTTCGACTGAACAATCCCTCCAGTTTTTCCAGGTCAACGATTCTCTTTTGCAGTTTGTCCACCTCCAGCCTCAGCTCCTTGCCATGGTTCTCTTCATCCTGCAGCTTCTTTCTTAGCTCCCTGCACTGATTCTCCATTTTTGTTATCTCCTCGTCCTTTCCCTCCATCTCCAGCACCTTCTTACGGAGATTCTCTAGCTCAGCCATGAGCGTGGAGTTCCCACACTCGCCTTTGCTAATCTTCTGCCTCAGCTCCTGCAATTCCTCCTCTGACTGATGCAGCAGCTTGTTGTGTTCCTCCAGCTCTTCAAGCTTGCAGGACAACCCCTTCAGCTTCAGCCTCAGCTGCCTGCTCTGGGACTCTTCATTGGCCAGTTTGGTGCTCATTTCCTTGTGTTCCTGTGCTGACTTGGCTGCTCTGTGCTCCATCTCAGTCTCCAGCCTGAGGATGGTTTGGCCGTCCTCCTTGGCACCGGCTGTGATAGCTGCCAAACTCTGCTCCCTCTCCTGCAGTTTCTGACTCAGATCCTGGATCTTATGGTTCTGGTGATCAATCTGTTCAGTGTGTAGCTGGTGTTCCTCCACCAACATCAGGGCAAAGGACTTCAGCTTAACCAGCTCCGCCCGGACCTTCTCCAGGGTCCTGTTGTGGTCCTTGTCCCTACAAGCCTGGTAGACCTTCTCCTGCTCCAATAGCTTCTTGAGTCTAAGAAGGAGAATGCAGAGAATCCAATTATTCATTATCATATGGACAAAAGCTGCATTTCAATACACGAAGGGTGAGTCAGACGATGAACCTGTTTAACAATGTCTTCAGTGGTTGAACCAGGAAACACTCACGGTAGCTCTGCTATGACAGAATAAACCATCTGACTCTGGGATAAAGAGCCCAGGGGAGTAAAAAGCAATGTGGGATCAAGCAAAATAACAATCCAGCAGACAACAGCTTAAACAGGAGTAATTCTGCCTGAGATCCGACCCTGCAGCTCAGCGAGGAGAAATGTGGCTCAGGAACGCTACATCCAGCTGAAGTCCCAATCATCTCCGCTCCATCTCCCCACACAGACGACCGAGGGAACCCTGTTTTCCCGGTGAACCGCATACACTCACTGCTTACAGACATGAAAGCTCTTCTACTAGGTCAAACGTAATGATTGCCCATGTCAGCTGTGGTCCACCTGCAGGTTGATGGTTCCTCCTCCTGCACCGTCACACCAGGCTCATCTCCATCAGACAGGTTTCAGTCCACAGGTCTAAAAAGAGTCCAGTCGATGCTTCTGCTGTCGTTGCTCAGAGTCCAACTCCCCCATCAGCTGGAGGGCAGAGCAGGTGGAGCAGCTTTGTAATCTGCTCGGACTCTACTGGGAACACACCAGCAGAATAGAGCTCTGAGCAGAAGCTTTCATCTGCTGATGGCTTCCAGCCTCCCATACGGGGGGAAGAGGAAGGGGAGGGGGAGGGGGGAGGAAGAGGGAGGAGACGGAGGCGTGACCCAGAACAGAGTAGAGGTCCACAGGAGGCAGCAGGTACGACTCAGCTGAAAATGACCTTTAAGTCCAAATATACGTATATGTAAACTCTGAGGGGCCTGAGAGCTGCCAGGGGTGTTTCCAGAGAAACAAGAAAACCCTCAAAGATGAGTGTTTTTGTGGGCGAATCACAGAGGCTTTATGATCATAATCCTCCCGTTTCATGCAAAGAGACCAACATGGATGAAAATCTTTAATCCTTAGTGAGCGTGTGTGTGTGTGTGTGTGTGTGTGTGTGTGTGTGTGTGTGTGTGCACCGCAGGGTCGGCACATTCTACTGCTTATTCAACAAGTTTACACCATATTATTGCCATAGAGCCACATCAGCAGAGAACCTGCGATGCTCCAGCAGTCAATCAGCGTTTGTCCTCTCACGTCTCCAGAGTCCAGATTCAAATATTCAGATGATCAGAAATTCAGATGATCAGATTATCAGACATACAAACCTCAACAGCCATATAAAGAGATACTCTGTCCTGTTTTAGTTCTTTACAGGTGAGATGTTCTTCAGAGCTGTTCCACAGAAAAGTGAAGATACAGAACTCTCAGGATCGGAACTTGTTATTAAAAATAAATATAATATAATCTCATATAATATAGATATAATTTTTATCCAAATCTGAGAATTCCTTGATTAATTAAAAGCACACACACACACGCACACACACACACACCTCTCTCGCTCCTGCTCCAGCAGGTTGGTGAAGTCGTCACTCTTGTTCATGAAGTCCATGTGCTTGTGCTTCTCCTTGTCCAGCTCCATCACGGTGCGGCGGTGACACTTCTCAGCCAGCAGCAGCTGCTCCAGCATCCGTCGGTACGTCTCCTTCTGTTTCAGCTCCAGGCGGTCCAGCTGTAGCCACACGCCATCACGCCACCGTTACCGACACACATCCAGGCAGCATTTTCACTCAAGGAAAAATAAAAGTTTTCTTATGGGTTGGACGTTAGTCCCAGAAATAAGTTTTTCTTTTAATAGAAAACAAAATATTTTAAATGATTTAATCCACTTTATTCTCATATCAAAATTGTCAGCTCTAAAATCATTCAAATTGTTATTAGTTATTCTCTTCTTCCTATTTTTCCCATTAAAACAACTTGTGGATTTATATGTGCTGCAGCTTGATTGGACCTCCTGTGTTTTAAAATGTTTAAACAGCAAACTTTGTTCATTACCATGACAACCGTGTCCTCTGTGTTAGAAGTACAGCTGTAGTTGGGGGGGAGGGGATTCTAATAATTTATGCAAACTCTCATGTTTTCCCACATTTTAGCACTTGGAAATTGGAGGTTTTTCCTTCCAGGAAGTAGCTGATGGAATACTCTCAAAGATGCAAACACACAGCTAAGAGCTCTCACTCTTCACTATTTTTTTTAAATTATTTTTTATTTTTTACCATTTTACATAACCTTTTGACCCTATGGGAGCTCACCTCAGCCATGGGTACCTCGTACACATCTTCAATGTTTTGGGGCCCAGCAGTCAGGAGGCCATCTCTCTGCAGGGCCTGCAGGGGTTTGATGGGGACAGAGGAACCATAGTGGGCTTCCAGGGTCTCTGGTCCAGTTCGGTCCGACTTCAGCAGCACAATGACGTCTTCTCTGGCCTGGTGAGAAACAACACAGATCTTCTTGTTTGGGGTTTTCGAACTGCAGGGTCATATCTTTACCACAAGGTGGCGTCCCATCTTAACAAGTAAGAGGTTTTTTGATGTGTGTGTGAGGCTCTTCCTGTAATCATCGGGTGGTCTGGCTCTGGTGGACGTGGCTGGTTGTTACCTGGACTTCTCCTTCCATGACTCCCAACAGGTGCAGCAGGTCCTTCTTGGACAGATCCAGGAGCTCCTCCATCTTGCGGGACCTTTTCAGATCTCTCTTAACTGATCCACATGGGTTTTTCTTCTTGTCCTTTTCCTCCTGGGGAGCTTTTTGCCTCTTCTTCCTGAGCTCCGATGTGTTCTCCTCTCCCTGTCTGATGAATCCTGTAGTGGGCTGGTTGCATCCCTCATCTGGACCTTCCATGGGGCAGTGTCTGGAACGCATTCTCCTTTATCTGTGTAAGCAGACCAAAAAAAATATTCATTCATCTGTAGATAACATTGCCCTGCTAACACACACACAGAGTTTAATAAGTGTGTTGCTCATGGTGACCACAGGTTCTGGTTCCCTCTCTGAACTGGTCCGTCCCTGAGGATTGGGATTATTTACGGAGCCGTTTGGTGACAATTTACAGGATCAGAACACAGATAAATCTGCTAAAGAACGAGAGGAACTGCTACCTGACAGACAGCTGATCATTATGGGCTGGATCAGATCCGATTGTGAGTCAGCCGGGGAGAATCCTGGCAGTGTGTTGCTTGCAACACTGTCTGTTATTAATAGTTGTTTTGGAGGTGATGCCCGAGCTCCTGCCGCCACGGCTGATATGCCGACCCATCATCTGAACTTTCACACTGAGGTTCTGACGTCATAACTGATCAGCTTTGCATCATTCTGAATGAACCTTCAAATATTCTGCTAGTGTTTAACAGACGAGATGAGAGGAAGAACCTTTGCAGGACCTGGAAGAATAGTATCTGCTGGTTTGCCAGCAATCCTCAGATTTAATGTACCTTTTTTTAAGAAAACAAAGATTTAAGAAACGTCTCCATCTATGTAGAGGTGGAGAAAAGAGGGACAAAAATAAACCCAGCTGGAAAACTGAGGAAAGAACATCTGTAAATACAGATGTTCCACTTCCAGTTTGCGTAGAAGTCGTCGTCCTGGTTGGGCCGAGTCTCAATGGGAGCCTCAGATAAGCAAATCAGGTCTGAGTAAACAGATGTTGACAGAGTGGCCGGACTGGAGAACACAGAACAACTGATGGGAGTGCTGGAAGCTGCAGCCTGTGGTCACCACAGGGGCGACCAGCAGGTGTGCAGTCACCCCAGTCACCCCAGCACACCTGCTGGGGTGACTGGTGTTGGCTCTACTTGTTTTCGGAGGTCCATTCCAGCATCCGCTCCTGCTGAGTCTTGCCTGTATTTGCATGATATCTGATTCTTTCTGAAAATCAGCTTCACAGCCACACTTTGAAGGATCCTTTATGATCTGAAGGGGTTAAAAAGTCTGTGTTCCATGTTGAGGGCCGCTGAAATAACTATCACGTCAATGAAATGGCCACCCGATAATGTTTCTTTGAGCTATTTCTGGGGTGGAAGCACAGCAGATGCAGCTGTTTGTGGGCTGAAGTGTTGGTGTATTTTTAGCTCCTCGCTTGTGTCCAACGTGGGGAAACTCCATGGATCATTTAACCGTCCATCAGCGACCTCACGAATGCAGCACCTCCATTTCCCTCCCACCCAAACATTACCTGCTGTAAATAAACAGCTGTGAGAGTTGACCTGGTGATGGCCTCATACGGTTGATCCCACAGACAGAAACACCAGAAGAATCTTAGCGACCAAGTTCATGTTTCCTCATCAACAATGTTAGCTCATATTGTATCTTTTGACACAACTGATGACAAAACGGAACCATGTTGGCCTCTAATCATCTGCGAACCATCATTTGTGTCACCTCATCTCACCGTCACAGCTGGAAATGCTACCATCCACGAAAACAACACACTTTGAGGGAATGCTTAACCTCTGGGTTACCTTATCGATGACTGACTATAGTTAAACCAGAGTCTTAGATCATCTTTAAACACCTGCGATTGGAGTTTAAAGCAACCTGAAGACAAACAAAACAACAGCAGCTGATGGGAAATGTGTCTCTAGCTGATATAAATGACAGGAGAAGCAGGTTTGTAGTCAGTGTCATGTTGCTCAAAGCCTGCTCCCATTACCTGCCTCCTTATAGGGGGGTCTTAAGCTTCCACAGACCAGTGAGTTGCAGGGTGGCGAAGAGCCTGCTACAAAAATAGAGATTACATGTGGAGATCTTTGTAAAACGGCACATGAAATGTAAGTGAGGGGTCATTTCCCAGAGCTGAACACACTGTAAGTGTGCACACCAGTGGGTTCTGTCTGGCTCTTTGGCCGGTTCTGTGCAGAGTTGGGTCACAACAGCCAGTTTCAGAGGCTTTTGCTTGTCAAGCTGCTCCCATTTTGCGGCGGTTGACGAATCGATGGTTGTAACCTTCGTTAGGCTGAAGCATGTGTGGTTAGCTGGGCACTGCACACACACACACACACACACACACACACACACACACACACTGTTGGGTGCAATTGTTTGCTCATTAAAGGCTTTTTGTAGGAAGCTTGATGAAAAGCCATCAGAACACCAAATGACTCGGTGCAAGTCTCCTCTGGTTCCGACCGTGTCCCTCCACCACGTCAGGCAGACGTTCAGGCTGAGCCCAAGCAGGTTTTTATCCAGCCGGTGGTTTGTGAGAGCTCTAATCAGCGGTGACCGGTCCAGAAGGCTGACATCACTCCCAACATGAGGCTGACCAAACTGCCGGGTCTGGCACGCCTTTCAGATGGAATGAGCATGAAGTCACTTCCCTCATAAACTCTGGAGTGCAGGGAGGAGGCCAGGCCAGGACCCTCTGACCACAGCTTATTGTCATTGTACACTTTTACAAGCTATTTACGTGCTCCTGTGGTCAGCCTACCAGGCATTTAGCCCATCTCTGAAATGATCCATGGAGGAAAATGGTTGGAACATCCCATAATAGACCTCAGAGGAGTCTACCCAATAGGAACTTGGTTAGTGCTCTGTTGTTTGGGGACCATGCCATCACCCCTTCAGCCTCTCTGGGTTTCTTTCTAAGTGCTGAACTGAACCATGACAGGATGAAGCTCCAGCAGCAACGAGACCACCTCCTGGACTGTTGCCCCCCCCCCACTGTTCAAACATTACTCCACCCTGATTCCTGATTCCTGCCTAAAAAAAATCCTCTGACTTTCCATCGTGATGTTATCAACAGCTCGTTCTGACTTGGTTGGAACACAGAATGTCACCCAAACACACGCCCTCTGCTCTGGCCTGGCTGTTATGCTGCCATGGAAACAGCAGCCAACAGGCAGGGTGGGGGTGGGTGGGGGGTCCCAGTCCCACCATGAAGCTCCCAGGCAGATTACTGAGCTGATTTAACAGGGTGACCTCATGGTTCCTGTCTTATCTGCTGGCCTTGGGCTGGAAGACACAGTCACCCTGTAACAGAGCAGCTGCTTCTATTTTTGAATCTGGTCTCATCAGAACACAAAAAGAATCATTTTTCACAACAAAAAGTCAAAACAAAGTAAGAAAGCCCACGAGGCCTCATGTCCCAGAGCAGTAGAGCAGCATATTCTGGAACGCTGCCACTGCTAAAGACATCAGACCGTGCGACACAGCGAGTCCACTGCGACCACCTGGAGCTGATTTCCTTCGCTGGTTTCCATGTTTTCTGACCTGACGTTTGGCCACTCGCTGACATCATTAAGCAGCAAATTAAAAAACGTTCATCAGCTCATGGTGAGGACAGACATCGTCCCAGACTAAAGGCTGTTGTAGTTACACTAACAATCGTGTACACGTGGACAAAGGTCAGACGGGGAACAACAGTACGATCATTTAATTGTGAAACGTTCACACAGCATTTGTACTTGTGATATTTAATCGGAAAATGCATCATTTCTGTTCCTACAGCACATTGAAATCCAATAAGAATCTCATTCCCAGATCTGGATCCATCCCTAACCTTTTGGCGAGACAGACGCAACGGACCAAAGTGCTGACAGAACGTATGTTTGGCCGAGACATTCACCCCAGCTGGTTAGCATGCTAACCTGTGCTAGCAATATTAGCGCTGAGGCTAAAGGAATCTGTATTTTCATGGATATTAAGTCCTTCAGCTGAAACCAACTGAGACAACAGCTGAAACAGCTGAATGAGGGGCTGTGACCTCCGTGAATCAGCTGGCACTCTGGTTACAGGAAGTGATCCACCTTTTGACCTGCGTGCTAAAGCTGTGAAGCACCACCACCAAGAGGTGATGATGATGATGATGATGATGATGATGATGATGATGATGATGATGATGATGATGATGATGATGATGATGAATCTATCTGAAACGTCTGGGAGAGAACGCTGGTGTGTGTTAAACGTGCTCCGTGACCTTCAGGGGGTTTTTCACTGACGGATGATTCAACCTTAATTTCATCACAATCACCACGTCTGCCAACAACATCAGCTATGATGCTTCCCAGATGTAAATTCATTGAATGATTTAATGGACAATGAGCAAATTCCACTGCAGCAGATCATTCTGAAAATGGGACTTTCACAATAAACCATTTCTCTTTTCATCAAATGGACTTTTTGTTCTGGCCTTAATTAGAATCCTCATTGAAAAAGATGATGAGGATGTCAGCAGACTGACTTACCTGCTCTCCTCAGGCGTCTCCTCAGATGTCTGCTCAGGTGTCTCCTCAGATGCTCCTTCGGCGTCTCCTCAGGTGCCTCCCTAGATCCTTCCTCAGGTCCTTCCACAGAACTCATTCATGAGATCTTTTGCCACTCCCTCCACTCCAGGATGGTTCCCTCGGAGACCATCAGATGTCCTCTCTGCTCTTCTTCTGGACCGTCTCTCTGTACTTTAACTGTGGACGCAGATCAACTGAGGCTTCAACAAACGCTAACAGCTGAAGAAGAAAAGACCACTCCCCTCCTCTCTTCCTCCTCCTCTTTCTCCTCCTCTTTCTCCTCCTCCTCCTCCCCTTTTCTTTCTAAAGATTTTTTTCTTAAATTCTTTTATCCAATTATGAAAAATGTAACAAAATTTTGGAAATAAGACAAGAAACTGTTTAGTGTTTATAATATTTCTTCAAAAACACATTTATTTATGAATACTTGAGATTTTACAATAAAAGTTTGACCTTTTTCCTGCTCTGGCCAGTCTCCTTGTTGGTAAAGCCCTCCTCTAAAACTCTGTGATGGTTTCATATCTGAGGGAGGTTCCTCCTGGATCTTTCCTGCAGGTTCTTCTTCTCCTTGTCTTGAAGTATCTCCTCCTCTTTCTGTCAGGTTTTCAGTGAAGCTGAATGATTCATGTGTCCTTCAGCTCCTCCTTGAGTTGATCACTGCCCTTCTGAAGGTTCTAAACATCGGGAGAATGCTGGTTTCTTCAGTTCTTCTACTTGGTTCCTAATAAAGAAATGTCGGCCTGGGGTCACATCAGCAGACACAACACAGCTGAGGTGAGGAGGACCCAGCCAAGCTGTCTTGTGCTGGAGGTCACACCGCTTTCTGCTCCCTGGAACTTTTTGAAGTTGTGAATCGTGATCTGAGATGGGAAACATCTGCTGGACACACCCTCACCTCATCATTGAAAAAGAAATAAAACTGCTCTGTGCATGAGTTCCTATGAGACAGGACAACAATCCCACATCCAAACCTCCGCCAAGGTCGGAGCGTCCCCCTGAGGACTGTATTTAAATTCCTGCACCATTAAATCGTTTCTTGGAATTGTTTTGTTTTCAACTCTGTTCATTTTATAAAGTTTTTTTTTTTAAAGTGTCTGTTGATTTGCGCTGCTAACAACTTACATTTAGCATTTCCGCTGACTTATTTAATGTATCCTGATACAAACACAGACGAGTTCCCTGATGGAGGAGCTTTTAAAATGTAAAAAAGCAAGATTAAAGCATTTATACATAAGCAAAAAATAGGTCACAATCTAAATAAACATAAATTACACAAATAAATACAAATAAGAAAAGTGGAAGAAAAAGTGAATGAAAAAAATTCTGAGTAAAACTGAAAAGCTGATAAGGATTTTTGGATATCTTCTACATATTTCAGGGACTCAAGTTAAAATTTCAGTTCAGTTAAATATATAATTTACCGGCTGTTCAATGACGTCACCACACTGCCGTAGTGTGGAGGAACAGCGCCACCGAGTGGCCACTGCTGTCATCATTTATTTATCGGGCTACCACAACTGCGGTCACGTGATCTCGGCATGGTTCAAAATATTGTGAAAATCTTCTGCATAAATTTGTGAATGAATCGGCTTTTTAAATATCTTTAAATTCCTTGTTTGTTATTGATTAGATACATTATCAGTCCAATTAGAAAGTTAACGTGGTTAACAGAGCTTGTTTTGAAAGTTCACTCTAATCACACCAATCAATTTCCGAAAATAAACTTCAAAATAAAAATAAACTTATATGTAGCTATACATAGACACCTATGTAACTATTTTATCATAAGGGGAATTTACAATGAGAGTAAAGATACCGAATTTTTAACTATTTTTAAATCAGCTCAAGCTCCTTAGCTCCAACAAGAAACTTTTATGTTTGAAAATATGACAGCGCGAAATATTTATTTTGAAGTCGAAACCCTTTTTCCGGTAGCGCGTCGCGTTTTTGCTGATTTCCTGTCAGCTCATGTCGGAGCAGTGGGGCCGTTATGTTGAGTCGTGGCGGCCGCCTGGGTGACTGATAAGCGCCGCTATCATCCGCCGAGGACCATGGAGTGAACATGGACGACAATAGGAACTTTTTCTTCGACGGTAAGACGTTACATTGCGCTCCACCTGCTCCACCTGACCAGCAGCCATTTTAGCCGCGCGCAGTCTTCAGGCTCGGCCGAGGCACTTTTCTCCTCCTCCGGTGTTAAAAACACATTTGCTCCGAAATATTCGGGATCATAACGGGGACGCACGCCTGACGACCGGGCTAGTGTTCACCCCAGACTGCCTGCTGAGCTATCAGCCTTTTCCTCAGCCAGCCGGGGATGAGGCCAACGCTGCCAGGTCGGTGACGGGGCTTCGGCTCCGAGGCGAAGATCCGAATCCTGGCCCGAAGGTCCGGTTCGGGACATTTGTTTGCGACGTGCATCTTTGTGCTGACCGAGCTAGCTTTGTTAGCCCCGATGTTAGTTGGATGGAAGCTGAGTGTTGTAGCAGAGTCGGGCCTTTCTGCCATTGTAGCTCCCTGACTGATGCTTAATGTTCATACACCGGTCAGATAAACACACGTCAACACTTGGACCTCACACAATATGTAAACAAATGGATAAATACAACTTTAATTCTATCTTGACAGCTACCTACTGCTACCGACAGCTACCGACAGCTAGCATGCTAACGTCCTAGCATGAATGAGGACTGGCTAACTTAAATGATTAGTTTGTCAGTTCTAAATCTTTGACGTCGTTTCTGTCAGGCCTTTTGTGTCGTCTCTAAATAAATGACACCATATAGGAGCTAAAGTTGTCATATTGGGGGCACGACGGTCATTTTAAAGGTTCAAGTTAATATGAAGAACTACCTTGCTCAAAGGTAGCAGGACTCTACAGTCAAATCCTGTTATGAGTTAAACATGAACACAACAGAGAAGATATTGCTGTAGGAAAACTTGATATTACCATGGCAACAATCACTTTTGATCAATGAAATGGCTTTATATCTGTTTTTATTTACATATTGGACATGTGAAGGTTGTTAAATGACAAGCACTGAGCCACAATATTGGAGCGGCTGATGTTTTCCTTCACGCACACGCACACGCACACACACACAGCTAGTACTCAGGCATTGTGCATCTCTAAGAGGAACCATTGTGTAATTGCTAGTTATTTGCTTCGGCACCTTTGTTCTTTAGTTCCACTGATTAAACTGCAGCAGTTTAGCCACCAGCAGAGCCTCTTTAGTCATTTCAGACTTTTTATGTGAGATTTCCTCCTCTTCTCATCATGAATGTGGACAAATGTCCAATGCCACGTGGGGATGGTCCCTCTGCTTTGAGCCACATCACAAAGATGAGTCTGGTTACAACATTTCTACTGGTTAGCTACTGGTTGCCTGGAGAGGTTTATGATGAGCCTTTAGCCTTGCGGGGTAGAAACGTTCATCTTTAGGGGTTTGTTACTGGGATGCTCAGCAGAAGTTTCCTGGTTAAATGTTCTGACTTGGCCGCTGTGTTTGCTGACTGACGTGAGTCTGGTTTATCGTCCTCTTGAAGCCCTGGGTAGGTCAGAGACCAGGCGGGACAGAGGGTACAAGCACTGGAACTTCTTCTCTGATGACAGTGAGGAGGAGAAGAGACCTGAGTAAGCACCTCTCCAGCCTCGCTTCCCTTCTTTATCTTTGCTTCAAGCTTTGCCTCAAAGACCCCGTCACAGCCCAGCCGATGAACATCTGCCCCAGATCTGAGCGCCCCCTTCAGGTGGAGCCTGTTAGGGTTGGACCGATATGTTGTGTCCTGAGGACCAAATCTACGGGAGATAGAAGGATTGTCCTCTACTGTAAATGTTTTAATGCTGACGATGTCTCCCGAAGGCCGTCAGAACCAATAATCTGGCTCTGATGAAGCAGCATTGAGGGAAATTTACATTTATTCTCTCAGGAATGTGGAAAATGGAGGATTCTCCTCAGAGCAGCCGACCAGTGGGTTTAGGGCAGATGTGGGAGATTTGGTTGGTTTCTTGTCGAATTGGTCATTTTCAACGTTCAGCAAAGTAAAATCACTAATCTCATTCTCATATCGGTCAAACTCTACGGCCCACTTCATATTTTTCCTTTATTTTCCTCCAGCATGGATACAAACATGTTCCCATCAGGAAGGATGCTGTTTTTATTTTTATGTGTATTTATACTTTTGTAAATACTATTGTCATTATTCCTGTTGTGCACTAATTTCATTTTGATGCAAATCTTAATGACAAAGACTGTCTATGTCTAATATTTAACACACACACACACACACACACACACACACACACACACACACTTGTCCGACCTCTTTGCTTATTTCTGTTTTCAGTGAGAGTGTGATGAGTGTGGAGGAGATGGAGGGGCAGCAGCCCACCTCCCCGGGGGATAAAAAGGTACCACAATGCAGCTGTCAGCACTCTGACCGCCCGCCCGCCATCGACCAGTTCATTTACACGATGTGTGACGAACGCTGAAGGAATTAAGTGTGTGATGTCTGACAAATGGGAGCTGTAATGACATCGCCGTCCGATAGGGGCAGCAGCGTTCAGGGTTTTGCCTTTTATATTGAATGTAACCACAAAAATCAGCTATTTAGTCTCTTTGTTTTCCACGTCTGCAATGTTCTTGTTTGTTTCTCCTCAGTATTCAGGTCTACGGCACCTCGCCTCCGAAACTCTGAGAACTTATGAAAACAGGCCACATATCAGGTCTCTGAACAAGCTGACACCAAAGAGGCTCAGGTACATCTTCTCCCCATTGATTGATTTGTTTTACTGTATATTGTGTCTCTGTCTGCAAGTATAGTGTGAGAGGCTGAATGTTGTAGAGTTTCCCTGAAGAACTTTGAGTTTTTATAGATACACACACAGTATTTGAGTCGTTATCTGTTGCCCCCCCGCAGCGGTGCGCCGCTCGCAGTGATGACGCCCTCCCCCGGCCCCAACTATTACATCATCAGTCCAGCACCGACGCAGGGGATCGTTTTACAGGGGCGGCGTTTTCAGCACGCACAGACGCCAACAGCTGCTCCGGTCCAAAGGTCAGAAGCCGTCACCCTCACGTCCATCCCTGAAATCTTCTCTGTCATCACCATCAAAAACAGATGATTTATTCACATTTAAGACCCGTGGTTCCTGGTAAACCACTTCCTGTGTTGAGCTGCTCCAGTCAGCGGTGGTTCTGCTGACTGTGCATGTGAAACACTGATTCATTGGTTCTGACAGATCCGATGCTGGTTCTGGAAACTGGAAGGTTTGGATCTGTTGCTTTAGACTGATCAGCTTATCATGATCTGATCGAAGTTTACACTTTGGCCTCGGAAATGATTTAGGTGGCTTTGAAAGTTGAGTGGCTTCTGTTTTCTCTGTGCAGCCTTGATTTGAAGCAAAGGTGAGTAAATGGGACATTTATGGATATCGAGCATTTATTCATCAGTTTGATCAGTGGTTCACTTTCTGTTTGGGCTTCCAACATTGAGCCCAAATGTCCACGATCAGCCCGGATATTGATCACCTCCCCTTCACTCCAGTATTTTCATACTGTTGTAAACAAACACGGGTCCACTGACCTTTGACCCACGTCTTTCCAGAAGTCTAAAGGAAGGATACCCGGTTAAATCATTTTGCACACATTTTCATTCTTTAAAAGAGAATCTTTGCCTCTGTGATAGCTCCCTTATCTCATCAAACATTGCTGTGGAGCACCAAAAGATGTCATCCTCATCTTTTACCTACTTGTTCCTAGACCGTCCAACTGGGTCTCATTGGTCAACAAACCTCTCTGACCTTTTTTGTCCGCAGAAACGATTTCTCCACCAAGCAGGAAACTGTAGAGGTGGAAAAAATCATCCTCACCTGTCCTGAAGTCCCAGGTAGAGTTCACAGGTGCACACACAGCCTGCCTACAACAGCAGAAGAGCGTGCGTCTGTCATAAAACTGTCGGTGCGACATCCCGGGAGGCGGCGTGTTGAGTAAATCCCGAAACGTGTCTTTCAGAGGAGGAGACCCCGAGCATCAAACGGCGAGTGCAGCAGAAGAGGAAACCGGAGGACTGCTGCACCTTATCTTTGCGAGCCAAAGCAGCCGAGGTGGGCTCGCTCACCCGTGTTCGTCATTGCTATAAAAACATTTCATCTCATTAAAAACATGAATGGATGCTGGAATGTGGAGCTTCCACTGAGCACAGACTCATCAGGGCACAGTTGCTGACTCAGAACCACCCATAAAGTCACCTGACAGCCGCGCCTCCGTGGTTCCTGGTTCTGTCCTTTTGATTTGATTTGTTTTTCCGTTTGCAGCCTGTCCCTCCGACAGTTTATCAGACTGTTTGTGTCAAGTGCAACAAGCCAAGAGAGGAGAGCAACAAGTGCCAGAACTGTGAGAGTGGCGCCGCACTGCTGCCCTGTCAGCAGGTCACATTGTCATCGCCGACCCCTCGGCCGCCGATCCGATCCCAGCCGTCACCGGGACCAAACAGCTTACAGCAGAACTTTTACAAACCCGGCACGGCGGTGAGGGCGACTCGCATTGACGCCCTGCCAGTACGGATCGCAAACACTCGCGGGACCCCGCTGCCGCTGATCAACGGTAGAACCCCTCTGCTCGCTGGGACGTCGGGCTGCTGCGGAACCAGAACCCTGTCGAAGAAGAGGACGGTGGCTCAGCAGCCTGAACTCAATGACCCCAGTGAGTAAAGCCAGACAAGGACTCCGCGCTGAAGTCCTCACAGGACGAGCTTTAACTTTAATTTTGCTGTGTCCTCCACAGTTGTCCTGTCAAGTGATGAAGAGGAGGATGCCGATAACGCCAGCACAGGAAGTGCCAACCAGCTGGACAGCGTTTCCCCCCGGCCTGCAGATTCTGCTCACTCTTCGCCGGCTCCCTGCGGCTCTGGAGGGAGAGTGGAGGCAGCGGTGAAGGACACCCTGGAGCAGGACGAGTTTGGCGTGGAGTTCTTTGAAGACGTTAACTTGAAGGTGACGATACCACGGAGAGCTCGGATGAAAGATCAGGTGAGAAAATATTCAGTTGATCTTTATGGAGAAGAGAAGTCACGAAATACTAGCGTTGATCATTTTTCTCAGTTTGGAAATCAACCACCCGAGCAGTGTCCCTCAAAGACCAAGAAGCCCAAGCAGCAGCCCAGTAACTGTGCCAGCATCATACTGGAATGTCGGAGTGTCCGAGTCGGAACTCTGCGCAGGATGGTCAAGAAGCCCGTCATCGTGAGTAAACCACTTTGACTTCCTGCATATTAAAATGTGTCTGTCGTAACTCCAAAACATCTGCAGAATTCAGACACTTTCATTCAGCAGAAAGTAAATTTAAGAGAAACAATTAAAGTCACACCGGTTCCGTTTGGTTGTTGCAGTTTTCCATCGATTACATCAAGCTGGAAACTGAAGGTATGAACCGATTTAAAAACTCAACTGGGATCAGTTCTGTAGGTCAACCTTTCTGTGGTGCCCTCAGGCTGTATACATATTATTAAAGGGGAAGCAGAGGAGAGAAACATCAGATCTCAGAGAAGGAAAGGTTCTAAAAGATGTTCTGGGCTGTTCAGGTGCTGAGCACGACACGTTGGAGAAGGTGTGTCTGCAGTCGTCGGAGCTGATCGGCTGCGAGTGGTGCACCGCTCGGAAACTCCCGGTCTTGTTCTTCCAGACGACGGAAGAGGAGTGCGTCCGTCTGCGCTCGCAGCTCAACATGAGCAGAGAGGATGGCGGCAAGTGGTACGACTGTGCTGGAGACCGTAAGTCCGACACAGCAGGAGAAGAGCACCCGCGCGAGACGTTCACTGAAGGTGCCTCCTTTTGCCCGATCCAGAGTCTGATGAGAAGTACATCGTTCTGATCTTCGAGAATGGCCTCAGCATGAACGAGCACATGATCCTGGAGGGGATCCTGACTGAGATCGGCAAGAACAACAACCTTACCGGCTTCCTTTCCAAGTTGCACTTCGACGAGGCCAATGCGCGGCTCGTCAGCTTCAACAAGGCTTCCAAGCAGAAGGAGGAGAAGGTGAGTGTGAGAGGCGAGCGGAGGAGCCATCGGATTCCTCCTGAACGCCCCCCCCCCTCTGCAGGTAAAGCCAGCGCAGACCCCTCCCAAAGGAACGCAGGCCGCCTCCATGAGCCCGGGCTCCATGCAGGTACGCACACGGATGGCCACGCGCCAGCAGACCGGCTCGTACTTCGAGGACGAAGACGAGGACATGACCGACCTTCAGCCCACCTTCTCGGGACCAGTCATCAAGTGGGTCGCCTGACCAGGACCGCCCGGATGACGGATTTTCTGTGGTTGCAGCCCAAGAGTGATGCCGGTGCTTCTCTTTCAGGTTAATGGTCTACCCTCCTCCTCCTGCCAAAGGTGGAATCACAGTCACGAACGAAGACCTCCACTGCCTTAACGATGGAGAATTCCTTAACGATGTCATCATAGATTTTTATTTAAAGTAAGATTTTCACCTCAGTTTTCCTTCCTTTTCCTATTGAATGAGCACTGAATGCTCCTCTTTTCTCAGGTATTTAGTTTTAGAGAAATTAAAAAAAGAGGATGCACTAAGAATCCACATATTCAGCTCCTTCTTCTACAAGAGGCTGAACCAGAGAGAACGGAGGAACGTTGCAGATGCCGCCAACCTGCCGTAAGTACCCCGGTTACATCAGGACGCGCAGCGATGGAAGGATGCTTTAGCTTTTTTTGGTTACAAATTTCCAGAATCCATAAAAGGAAGCACAACCGGGTGAAGACGTGGACTCGACACGTGGATCTGTTTCAGAAGGATTTCATTTTTGTTCCCATCAACGAGGCGTGAGTCCTGAAGTCACTGCTGAGTCCTGCGTCCATGTGCTGTGTCTAACTGCTGGTTCCGATCTCATCAGAGCCCACTGGTACCTGGCCGTCATCTGTTTCCCGGGACTTGAACATCCAGTGTTTGAAAAAAATCCGCTGTGCTCCAGTCCGGTTCCAGACCTGTCATCTGAAGACTCCATCCCAGACCACTGCCGTCCTCTGTCCCCAGACAGAGACAGGCTGGCCAGCTCAGAGGACCCCTCCCCTACGGCCCAAGGGACATGCGCAGACCAGGCCAACGGAGACATGACCAAGGAGGACACCGTCTTCCGAGAAGGGGTTCTGGAATCTCCCTGTGCCCCCACCGGCCAGGCAGAGATGGAGCCACAGTACACCAGTGAGTCACTGAGCAATGACGCCTCCCACATGCTAACGTCATGTACGCCAGATTCTGTGAGCAAAACATGGGAATTCACTGAGGAAACGAGCTTTTTGACTGCTTTTGCAGGCGAGTTGCACCGAATCAGCGTCTGCTACGGTTCAGGAAAGGGAGATGAGGACACATACACCTTCTCTGACGACCAGAGCTCCTGCCAGGTGACTTTACTCCTCCAGCCTGTGAGGGAAGCCCATGAAGAAGTGGTGGATGAGCATTGTGTTGTGTCTGCAGGATGACTGCAGCGAGGACGGGACGCTGGCTGAGGACAGTCTGAATTGTGAGGCTGTGGCCTCTAAACGCGTCTGCAGGCAGTGAGTGGAAGCACTGTCCCTGTTTGCCCGGTAGGGGGCAGCACTTCCCTGCTGAAACAGTGTTGTCTGTTCCAGGCCCTGTATCCTCATCATGGACTCTCTTCGAGGTCCAGCCAGGTCGACTGTGGTGAAGACGCTAAGGGAGTGAGCATCCGATGTGTTTTTAGGTGTGTTTGAGGCATAAACTAACACCTTTTTCTGCTGGTGACTGTGAGTGTGTTTGTTTTAGGTACCTGGAGGTGGAGTGGGAGGTGCGTAAAGGGACCGAGCGGAGTTTTGGGAAGGATGTGATGAAGGGCTCCAGCCCACGTGTGCCTCAGCAGGACAACTTCAGCGACTGTGGAGTTTATATCCTGCAGTATGTGGAGAGCTTCTTCGAGGTGAGAACTATCGGGGTGTCGGTCAGGAGGCCGTGGAGAAAAGACGTGAGGGGATTGTCCTTGATGCTCTCGCTAATCTTCACAAACTGCGCCTGTGTGTTTCAAACAGAATCCGATCCCCAGTTTCAGCCTGCCCATCAACCTGTCTGACTGGTTTCTGCAGCAGCGGATGAAGACAAAGCGCAATGAGATCAAAGAACTTATTCTAAAGATCCAACAACAACAGGAAATGGACAGGAAGGAGCCCAAGAAGGCTCTGACCAGCTCCCCCGAGGAGCCAGAGATCCAAGAGACTTCCGAATCAGCAGCGCCAAATCTCCCAATTGGCCTCTGAAGCTGTCCTATGCTGCTGGTTCCACTGGGACTGGGTCTTCACTGACCACAGAACTCTTTGAATTTGTATGAAATAAACATGAAGTGTAAATATGTTGGAGTTCCTCCGCTGCCTTTGTAATTAACTTTACTGTTAACTTATGTTTTCATAGACGTTATTCTCTCCACGAAGATCCGTGCAGGAGCTATTGTTCTCACACTCTTGCCTCCTTATTTTTTATGTTTCCTAAGTTGTGTTAGAGAAGACAAAGCTGTCAAAAAGAGGATTTAGAAGAACATGCTGTTTGTGTGTTGCGGTTCCACCTGCCCTGGAGCTGCAGACCTCCAGCTCATGAGTCACGTGTGTAGTTCAGTGCGTGTTGTCTCTTCCATGTGGAGTGGAAACATTTTCAGCATTAAAGAGGAGCTGAGATACAAGAGCACTTCCTTTGTGTCCCCTCTTTATTAAATGTCTAAACACATTTTTAGCGTGGGGTGGAAAGATCTGGGTTCCTGGTGAAGACACAGAGGGATTTGACCGTGAGAATGAATCTGTCGGCTCCAAAATCATCTCAACGCTAACCAAATTAATTAAAACGTGGATTTGTTTGTCACTGTTTGTGGTATCAGAGTTATGAGGGAGGAGGTCTGGGTGTTTAGTTACAGGACACTGAATCATTGATGAACTCTAAACTGTCATTATTAACCAGCTCTTCCAGTCTCCAGACATAATTTACTCTGTTGTCTTACAGCGATTATATGTCAGGTCAGGAACATGTGATGTACAAGATAATGTCTTCTGATAGCTTGACAAGTCTGGCCAACTTGAAATGTAAATGAATGAATGAATTTCTTTATGGATCAGTGTGTATTTAAAGTTTACACGTAATCCACTTGTTCAGATGTTTCTAGTGTTCCTAGATAACAATAAATCAGTTGATATCTTATTCTAAAGTAGTTTAAAGTTAGATATATCCAACAAGAATGTACATTTTAGCGTTTTAAATGGCACACGAAGAGCTGAGGAAAAAAGATGCAATTCACCTAAATAGCCACTAGAGAACGCCACATCTAAAGAACTGAGTACATAATTCACACCAAAACACGTAGAAAACTTTCCACACGTGAATTATCTTATGATATAGAGCTAGAATACTATAACACTATAACTAGAAAACTATGACATATACTTTGCGATATATGCGACGTATTACGTGCATGTGTGACGCTTGTATGAACAAATTCTGTAAAGTACTTTTCGTTTCGATGTGTCTGAGTTTCACAAGTATTTGGCCGTTTTAACATTTTCCTCCAGTCGAACCGAGGGAACGTGAAGGATAAATATTGCAATAAACCACCTGCAACAGACGGGGTCGCAGCGGGGAGCCGCGCAGCGCCCCCTGTCGGCCGCCTCCCTGCGCGCCGCACGATTTCTCCCGGTCGTGACGTCACGGGCCAATTTCCCAGGATTGTTGCGGGGAGTCGGAGGCTGCTGGGCGGGGAAGACTGTGGCCCAGCCTGCCGGACAGGACACCGATCATCTGCACACCACTCGGCTCGGCTCCGTTTGGGACTTCCTTGGTGGGATTTGTTTTTCGTCGGGGATCCGCGAGCGAGTGTGGAGAGTTCCAGCGCAGAGAAGGTGAGCTGTCCGCCCTCCGCGTGCATCCACCGGGAGCTTTTCCCCCGACAGCGTTAGCTAGCTGCCGGCTACAGGCGGAGCAGCTCCCCGGTGCTAACAGCGCCCGCCGCGGCCGCCCGCCGCGCACCTTTGACGGCGGCTGGAGCCCGTGACACGGTCGGAGGTGGAAGCGTCCCGCCGGAGACCAACACCACCTCCATGTTGGCGTCTTTCCTCCGCTCCGCGGGGTGAAAACGCACTGTTTTATCCCGCAGCGTGCGCAGGTCTGTCCGGCTTTGTTGCCCACTTCCATCCAGACACCTGCACGTAGAAGTTCCTCGATGATCGATCGACCACCGGTTTGCTCATCAGTATTGTTTTAATTACATTTGACTTCCATTCAGGAGGTAAGTACTGGACTTTACCCCGTTATTGCAACCAGGCGGAACCGGTTTCGCCTCATTACGACTTTGATGGCTGCACCAACAGCGAAAAGAACCTTTTTAACTTATCTCTTTGGACCAGTGTCTAATCTTCGGGTTCCGATGGATGGAGCAGCCCCCCCGTAATCGGAAGAAGTGATGATTCATTGTCCTGGGGTTGGATGCGAGGCTCTGAAGCCGTTTCATTCCGAATACTCAGGTTTTTCAGGGCGATTCGGTGACCGAACATTAGGCCCAGTTTAAACTGGGCAGGCTGGGCAGAACCCACCGGACCCACTGGTGCGGACATGACAACGAGAGGCAGCACCAGTATGTCAGATCTCTCAGTGCAGCTGCGGCCTTCACACACACACTCACACACACACACACACACACACACACACACACACACAGAGCTGCTGCTTAAAGAATCAATGAACATGAACAAACGATGCTGCTGCTGCTATTTCTGTTTCTTTGTGTGTAAAATCTCATCTCTGCGTCGCCCCGGGAGCATCGAGGGCCTTGCTCACGGGCCCACAATGGTCCAGGGATGCCAACCAGTGCCTCCGGGCCAGCACTCCGTGACATCTTCTGTGGTTCCATCTGTGTTGCCGGTTACATAAGTGCTCTCAGTGCTGGAGCTGCTCCGGGTTTATGAATGGAAATGTCGTTTGATGCACTCAGAATCTGCAGGAATCCTCTCAGTTCTGGGGTTTGTTAGCCCATTTCCGCTATTTTTAGCCGCTGATCTATAAATGTGCTGCTTGCTGCTGAGCTCGGGGAGGAGGACTTTGACTGTTGCTCCCTCCTCATCGCCGCAGGCTTTTATGGCCGTGTTGACTCAGGTGTGCGGTGTGGTCACACATTTAGGTCCTATTATAGCAGTAATAATAGGACCTAAATGGGATCAAAGTCCACTCTGATTCAGGCTTTTCTTCAAGTCCAACAGCCGTACGGGAAGGTCCATCTTTGTTCCCCTGAGGTACTGATGGGCGCTCCTGGAAATGGTCGTGATTCAACCGCACTACAGCTGTGAACAGGAAGTGGCTGCAAACAAAGTCGAGGAATTCCTGCAACATCCAGGAAGTGTGTTGAGTGTGCGTGAAAGCAGGCGTTCGATGAGACGGGGTGGATTTGTTTACTGCAGCCCATCAGAAGGGGGCAGTAAACACACTTTGGTTGTTGATTTAGCAGCTAATGCTAACCGTGAGGCAGCGTCTGGTGCAGGTTGGGGTCATGGGTGTCGGTTTACTGGCGGCGCTGCGTGAATGGAGGTTACGGAGCCTTTGTAATCTGGGAATGTGAGCTGAATTAGTCGCCCTATTCGCCGCGCCAGGCACAGACGTCTGTTGGTGCTGATGAAGAGTGTCAGTTTACAAACACACACACACACACACAGAAGCCAGGGCTCGGCCACTTTCATCACTTGGTGTCAGATTTTATCAGGTTAAACTGTGTCGTGGTCGTCTCCAAATCTGCAGCCTCGTAAACAGATGACATCATCAATCGGTCGTTGAAGCGCAGCCGTCCGTCACAGAACAGGAAACGTTACAATAATCACGTTTGTCCCGATGCGTTTCCCTCCCGCCTGTGACTGACGGCATGTCGGGTGGCGTCAACGAGCAAATGACCCGTCTTTACTAACGGCGAAGGCTGTAGCCGTGGTAACAGAGGGCGCAGTCTTTTATCCACCGATCTGGTCATGATGGTGCGCCGCTGACCTTTGGAGCCTCTTGGTACAGAACGCCGGCCGCCATCGTGCTCACGTGGTCGAGTGAACCTGTAAAGCTCACAGTTCGTCTTTCATTCCAAACAGAAGATCATTTGGCGTGTGTGTGTGTGCGTGTGCGTGTGCGTGTGTGTGCGTGTGTGCGTGTGTGTGGAGGGGTGCTCGTTAGCTTGAGCCGCGGCTTTACTCCGAGAGGACTTTGACCCTCGTTAATCCGGCTCTTTCGCACTTCAAATATTGGAATGACTCAGGAAAGCTCGGAGCTGTTGGCGGAATTCCTCCTCGGTGAAGAAAAAACTGTCCATCGCAGAAATGATTCCTTCAAATTCCTGTTTGGTCAGTGGTGGTGAACACAAAACAAACGGAATTCCTCCCAGTCATACCAGTTTATCCTGAAGCTTCTCTTCCAGTTGGACGCCTACAGCTTTAGTGGGCTGGGTGGTTAGCGTCTGCTAGCATCAGTTAGCATCAGCTAGCATTGCTGTAACATGTGTCTGGCTCAGGTCACAACGGTTACGCAACTGTTGCACTCTTCAGACTTCTGCTGCACATGAAAGCATGTGGAGTTTTCCCATGATGCCTCAGGAGGAGTGCTCTGTCTGCTCTTTGAGTGTCCAGAGAGGACGTTTCCTCCTGTCCTGTGAAGGGACACAGACTCCTGGACGGACCTGCTCTCAGTTTCAGAACCATCGTAGAGTTCACCCTCACAAAACCCAGTTTTCTTCATCTAGTAGGTCCAAATTAGGGCCAAGCAGGACGAGGACAGGCCTCAGTTGGTTTATTATCTGACGCTTTCAGGGCTCCTGCCTCCTGGATTTTACGTTTCTGCTGTTGGGACGTTTTTGTAGGAGTAGAAATCTGATGCGCACAGTGGTGGAGCTGAAGACCCTCGGGGGTCTGAACGCCTCCAGACCACAGGAAGTGCTCGCACGGCGGTTTGAGACCTCAGCGGAGGGTTGACGTGCACCTTTAGCAGCTCTGACACATTTTATAGACGTTAGACTTCGGCTCCAGGAGGATGACTCCTGTCAATCTTTAATCTGAATTGTGGCGTTTGTGAAGATCAGCACTTCAGGAGGATCCTGCCTTTTTGCTGAAATCATCAGGGTCATATGAGCCTCTGCGTGTGTGTGTGTGTGTGTGTGTGTGTGCGTGTGTGGTCCTCAAACACACCCTGCCCTGGTTGGGTTGTGTGACGGGTGCGGCTGCAGCTTCAGACGCTGTTGAGACCTGAAACACCTGCGCTGCAGCGCATGACTCGTCACTTCCTGCAGCAGCAGAGCTCTTAACCCTATCATGAGTGTTTGAACGTGCACTTTCCTGCCTGTGGGTGGATTTTAGTGCTTTTAACGTCACCGCCAGGCGACTGCAGATGAAAACGCACATTTTCCAACCATGTGACATCACCTGCTTTATGAAATGGTACCGCCCCCTTTCAAGTAAATGGAGATAAAGCTTTTACTTTGAAGGAGGGCGATATTTTCTTAATATTCCCATCGGAACGTGCTGCTCGTCGACCGTCTGCCCCCAGGCGGGGTCATGTGACTGCGCCGAAGGAGGCCGACAGTCGGCTCTCAGTCGGCGACCACGCACGTCCAACAATCGGCCATTTGTGCGTCCCGGCGGTCCCGCCTCATCTCAGATTCATCTCAAACCTCTGTAGGGCGGTCGTGAGAGGCCCCGTCTGTGGGGCCACGCTGACCGGGAGCCAGACGGTAGCACAATGCTAAGCTAGCCTGGATGATGGACCTTCTGGTTCCTGATCATAAGGTTGGATTAGCAACCGCTGTCCTGAATCAGCTGTAGGCAGCAGGTGTTGGTGTTTGGGGGGTCTGGTGGGGCTAACGGACCGGTACCGCTCCTCAGCTCGGCCTTGTTGATCCTTCCTTAATGCGCCCGCGTCCCCGAGGAGGCTGACGGGCGTCGGCCGGTTTTAGCGCTCGGCTGCAGATGGATGCTTCTGTTTGAGGCTGAGAACATTTTAATGAGCGGCGCTGTTGAGGATCAGCCGCTGGGTTCTGTGTCGGGCCCGGCGGATCAGCCCGGGCCCGGCGGATCAGCCCGGGCTGGATGTCAGAGCAGACGGGGGAACTTTTTACACGTGGTGAGGGGGGAAAGTAGCGAGGCCGTTTTAAAACGGGCGGCTTGACCTGAACCAGTGGGAAGATGTGAAGTGATGGAAAAGCTTTGGCGCTGGGTCCGACCAGACCCGATTAACACGCCGTTCATGTAAAGACAGAAGAGGAGGGGTTAGAAAAGAATACCCTGCTGCCATGGCAACCTACAAGCCAGATGATGGAAATTAGAGCTCCAACGTCCCGGGACTGTAGTTTGATGCTGCTGTCATCGTCAGCCTCTCCACTTAGACCGGACCGGGGCTGATGATGTCATGATGAGCGAGCGGCCGCGCCGTTGCCGTGGTTATTGGGTTTGAGGTCTGGCAGGAAGCTGGCGCGTGAAGAGGGGAAGCTGCTGATTCCCTGCTTGGCTCACCGCCTCACATCTTATTGGCAGTCGGGTTGCTGCTGGGTGGCGTTGCCCCGTTCTCACTGGGATTAAGCCGGTTTCCGTGGCAGCAGATTGATGTTTGATGCCTCGTCAACGTCACCGTTGGAGCAGAACCACGGCTGAGAGCTGCAGCTGAAGGCAATCGCCGCCCCTCTGCCACACGGGTCTCCCTCGTTGTCTCCCTGTCCGTCACCGCGGAGGTAGCAGGAAGTCCCGCCCCCAGGAGGTGTTCCCTAATGTTCCCTCCGACTGCTGCAGAAATGCAAATATCTGCCGCTACGTTTGCATGTTTTTCTGAATCTTCATCTTCTGGACGGACGCCATCTTCCCGGTGTTTTGTTTATTACACATTAATATTTGGGTGCAGCTTGAGGAATATAGAGCCTTTGTGGCAGGATCGCAGAACCGCTGTAACGGCGGCGGCGCTGGTCCAGTTGTTCCTCTCTGATGACGGACGGTGTGTTTCAGGGCCGTCAGAGTGGAGCGATGGAGGATGGGAAGCCGGTGTGGGCTCCCCACCCAGCAGACGGGTTCCAGCTGGGAACCATCGTGGACATCGGATCGGACAGCCTGACCATCGAGCCGCTCAAACAGAAGGGAAAGGTAAGCGGGAGAGCCGGAACGCCGCGGTTTCCTAGGCTGAGACATTTCAGGTTTGTCCTGGTGACCCAGCTGTCCCGTCTCCGTGATCCACCAGTGGTTCTTCAGAACCTCTGTCTGCTACCAGGAACCTAGCTGGTTCTGGCAACCTTCAGGTTTTGGCATGATTCCTGTCACGCGTCTCTGATCCGACGCCTTTGATCAGTTGGGCTGAAAACACGACCTTTGTTGGCCACATGACCTCTGGTGACCCAGCAGAACCGAACCTGCTGCAGAGATTCTGAATTCTGAGTTCAGGCGTAAAGAGTAGCCTGTAGAGCTGATTGTCATGGGTGTGAGTGATCCCTCGTGACAGTCAGAACAACGTTCCGTCCGTCCGGCCGGTACCACCGTCTGACGACACCGATGGACGCTGTCATGTGTCCGTCACAATGGGCGCCTCTTTGTTCTCAGATGTTGATTTATCTGCCTCGTGTGGAAACATCTGGAACGTTAACTGATCCGAACCAGGAAAAGCCAGAACTGAATGCAGGAACATCGAGCTGAACTGCTTGAGTCAGTTCCTGATAATGGTTCTTGTGTCGGAACCACATTTGTTAGCGCGTTAGCATGTTGGCAGCCGGCCACAGCGCGCCACAAAGGCGCCGATGAGCTGGGTGTCACCTCCTCCTACCTCCTCTCTGCTCGCTGGGATCTGTCCAGTTTGGGCTGAGAATGCTGGACATTCCTCCTCTGGAAAGACTGACTGGTCTTCACATCGCCGTGGCAACACAGCCGTGGCAGAAATGTCAAAGCGGAGCTCATGCAAACCTGAGGCGCTGAAGCAGAGCATGAATTAAAAGAGTCAGTAAGGCGAAGGCAGAGCCGGTTCTGGTCTGAGCCTCCAAAGAACCTTCCCAGTCCAAAACTCCAAGAACAGAAGGGAAAAAAAGATAAAGAATCTAGACAGGGAAGATGATTGAGTGGTTGGTTTCTGTTTTATTTCTGGCCAAACTGTTTAATGACGACTTATTTATTTGTGTTCAAGACATTTTTGGCTCCGATCAACCAAGTCTTTCCTGCAGAAGATGATGTCAACAAACACGTGGAGGATAACTGTGAGTTTCCACCTGGATTCAGATATCGACCGCGGTTGCCGACCGTTCCTTCATCACCTTTGTGTCTCTCAGGTTCTTTGATGTACTTGAATGAAGCGACGTTACTCAACAACATTCGCGTCAGATACAGCAAAGACAAGATTTATGTGAGTGCGCGGCAGAACCTTCTGATGTTTTACAGCACACACACACACCTTTGTTCACTTGTACCCACACAGTTAGCATAGACTACATTAGCATCTTGGCTTGAGCCTCTGAGTTCATTGTAAAAAGAATCCTGATGCAAAACTACAATTGAATTACAGTCATCTTATATCCGGAAAACACTGCACCTGGCATCTGATAATGATAATGCGTTATTATTAATATTACTGCTGATAATACGTGTGTAATAGTAATAAAACAGTAACTGTACAACACTGACACCTAGTGGTAGAGAGCAGAAGTGTTCGAACATTCTGAAGCTCAGTGGAACTGAAGCTGCATCAGATGTGAAGAATAAAAACAGGAATAAATACAATAAAAATGTTGATAACAACAGATAAAATGCAGAATTATGTATAAAAGGAAGCATCAAAGCTCAAACTGTTTTTAAAACTTCCAGAATACAGTGGTGAAAATACAATAAAAACAAAGAGTATATTTTACTGGGTATTATTCATGAATTTGGGTTAATTAGAATCGTGTTTTTAACGAGTTCATTTGAAAACCCGACTTATTTTTGACGTCAAAATTCCAGTTGTATCAAAGCTGTTTATAGAAGGGCTGAGGCTGAGACCAGATGAAGAACATAGAACCTAGAATGTCCCAGTTCTGCGGTTCTGTTGCTGATGTATTTTCTTCTCTTTCAGACATTTGTAGCCAACATCCTGATTGCTGTTAACCCGTACTATGACATCCCCAAGCTTTACTCGCCAGACAGCATCAAAAAGTACCGGGGCCGCTCTCTGGGCACGCTGCCCCCGCACGTCTACGCCATCGGTGAGTTTTCCTAGCTGCAGGACCAGTTTGAAATCTTCTGAATATTATTATTTTTCGTCTTAATTCTTTGTGGATTTTCTCAGTGCTTTACTTTGTTGTTCTCATAGTTGATGGAATTGTTTTATTTGTAATATTATACACCACAAGACGCATCAATTGTCTAATGCAGTAAAGTTACAACGAAATCGTCACAATTATAAAAAATAATATATAAAGTGTTCAGGAGCGCTTGCAGTGCGTGATGTGTCCACCAGGGTGCAGTCAGTTCTCGATATTGGGCCGACACTCGGCTCGTGAAATTTGAATTTGTGGTCAAACTGTGCGTGTGTGTGTGTGTGTGTGTGTTCTAGCTGATAAAGCCTACCGGGATATGAAGGTTCTGAAGATGAGCCAGTCCATCATTGTCTCAGGGGAATCTGGTGCCGGGAAGACTGAAAACACCAAGTTTGTGCTCAGGTGAGGACGCGTCTTTGTTGGAGCTGACCTCTGACCTCTGTCCCTGACCCGTGACCCCACTGATATGAGCGGATGAGTGCTGATGACCTGTTGTGATGGTCCTGACAGATATTTGACCACATCCTATGGAACGGGCCAGGACATCGACGAGAGGATCGTGGAAGGTGAAATCCGACATTCTGATGTTTAGTTCCTGTCATCAGTGATGTCATTATTCTGGTGGCTGATTTGGTGTTTTCCGAACCTGCAGCCAATCCTTTGCTGGAGGCGTTTGGAAATGCAAAGACTGTACGGAACAACAACAGCAGCCGCTTCGGGAAGTTCGTGGAAATCCACTTTAATGAGAAGGTGTTTAGCAAATGTTTAAGGCTGCATTTCAATCAAGACTTTCTCTCCTCATACATGATATCAAATCACATTTCATTGTCATAATGTGAATAGACGTCGGTTGCTTGGCTGGGTTTGGGATCGTAATCAGTGGGTCCCTCTCCTGACAGAACGCCGTCGTGGGCGGCTTCGTGTCGCATTACCTGCTAGAGAAGTCGAGGATCTGCACACAGGGTCCAGAGGAGAGAAACTACCACATCTTCTATCGCCTGTGCGCCGGAGCGCCGGAGGAAATCAGGCAGAAGTTCCATCTGGGCTCCCCCGACACCTTCAGGGTACCAGCTGTTAGATGTTCTTTGCATCTGGATTCAAACGTGTTTGTAGCAGATTTCTGCCATCCATCCTCTGTCACATCTTGGGCTTGGCCGGAATCCATCAGACTCCGGGTATCCATAGCAACAGCCATGTCGCAGGTTTAGCCAACGCGACAGTTGGACTCGGATTCACTGCGTTTTACATCAGATTAAACATGTTAACTCGTAGCGCTGCCTGTGGCGGACAGCAGGGGGCAGCACCGAGCACCGACGACTGCTGCTCGGAGGTCTCTGATGCGGTTTTGTGCTGAGGAAGAAACAGACTGAGGAGGGAATTAGAACTAGAAAAGAGGCAGAAGAGTTGACAGAATTGAATAAAATGCCATCTGCAGTCTGTCGGGGATGGAGAACCTTAAAGCTTCTGTCCATCTGCCAAAGACCACCAAACACACCTTCATCCAGCCTCAGCTGGGAGCTGTGATGGTTTAGTCCCGCTGGGGGCGGCAGGTGGTGGAAGCCATTAAAACCACAGCAGGTTTCTCTCTCACAGTCTCACCAGCAGGACCTCCAGTCTGAACTCTTCGACCTCTTCCCTGTACTGGTGGTCATGTGACCTTCCTCATCCTTTCTTCTTGTGTTTCAGTACCTGAACAGAGGCTGCACTCGATTCTTCGCCTCCAAAGAAACTGACAGACAGATTCTGCAGAACCGTAAGAGTCCAGAGGTACGTCCCATCCTGCTCTCTGTCCCCCTGAAGCTGCTTTGTACTTCCTCCTCCTCTTCCTCCTCCTCTTCCTCCTCCTCTTCCACCTCCTCCTTTCACCTCCATTACAGTCTAAGCTGGTGACCTCTATAGTCTCTCAGATGGATGTTTTGTCCCTCAGCTGAGCCACTTTTAGTGTTTTTGATACTAAATCTGATCCGATAAAACAACGAACTCATTTTATTCTGTTTTTATTCACAACATTTAAATGATCAGCCTGACAGAAAAGCTCCTCCAGTGTAAGGAGCTCGTTCCTGCAGCTCTTTATTAACGATGCTATAAACTCCATCACTGTGGCCGGGTGTGGCGTCGTCAGCTAGTCTGAGCGTTACCGTGACAACAGAGTGCGTCTCTGGAACCTCCGGTTCACACTCGGAGCTCGTCGCCTTCTGAGAGACGAGTGGTGACAAATATTGATCAGAACAAGTCGGACGTGTCCATGGAGGAGTCGGTCTGACCATTAGTGTTGAGTGTGTCACTGGGTTTAAGTTTATTACTTGGGCATTTCCTCTTCCTGCTGAATGTAGTTAAACTGTCACACATTCGAGACCTTCAGATAAAGAAGCAGGAACCTCCAGATGATGTTGCGTATCGGGCGCCATCCCTGCAGGGCCAGGAGACGCGTCTAGCTGTAATGAGCAGAGATTTGTCCTGGGAAATCAACCGGGAAAGTTTGTTTGGCTCTGCCTTACCGTGGAGGCAACTAACGTCATCCCCATGGAGATGGCGGCTAAAATAATATTTGCTAACTGTCGTCACTGTGCTCTCGGCCTCGTGGCCGAGGAAGGGGGGGCCTCTTCGGCATGCTACCATGGCAACAAATTCAGACAAGATGATGGAAACAAATATGAGGATTTGGTTTTCCCTCCATCTGGTGCCTCGGGGTGAAGAAAACAAAGGCACTGATTTTGTCCTGGCAGCACATACGTGTTGACCTTTGACCTCTTCATAAGAAACACTTCTAGTTGCCTCCTCTCCGTCACGCAGCACATGAAGTCTGGACCCCTGAAGGATCCCTTACTGGACGACCACGGCGACTTCTCTAGGATGTGCGTGGCCATGAAGAAGATCGGCCTGGACGACACGGAGAAGCTGGATCTGTTCCGCGTGGTCGCCGGCGTCCTGCACCTTGGCAACATCAACTTTGAGGAAGCTGGAAGCACCTCAGGTGAGCTGTGGCAACACACACTGAGCAGTGTAAATACCCCAGCCTGATTTCCCGTATTTTACTTTCAAACAGATTTGGAATGTGGTGATTTAGCATTAGCCTTTAGCGTTGTTAGCGTTAGCCCTAAGCTACTTTCTGCAGAGGGGTTTTCAACCTTAGCTGAAGTCATGAATCTGCATGAGCAGCAGACGCAGGTGTGATATCCTCTCCCTGCTCTGAAGGATGAGTTTCCACACGTCAGGAACCATCCCTCTCACTGGCTTCTGGAATTCTGAACTGGCGTCTGTACCAGAGAGACGGACGCCATTTTGATTCCGTCGCTCTGGAGTTTGATTGATGGCTGTAATATCGAGGTCCGGGCTCGGTGCAGTCAGAGATAAATGTATCTGTAATATTTGGGGTTTAGTGGAGCCTGAAAAGCCCTCGTGTCCGTTTGTTTTTCATATGTGATTAAAAACAAACTTGGAACCGACGTGAAGCGGCGACTCTTCTAGAACTTTATGGTCCAGAAATGGAAGCTTCTTTTCTGGAGATGAGCCAATCAGAGCTCTGGGCTGAAGATGGTGAACGATCACAAACATCAGAGTCATCCAGACATCATATATTCTCACCATTGGGGGGGGGGGATTTACAGTCTGGATTAACACTTCAGAGGTTATTGTTTTAGGTAGTTTTTAGAGACTGTCCTCCACAAAGGTCGACTCCATCAGGTCATCCGGACCTTCATTAGTCATCTCCCATCAGAGAAGGTTGTCAGATAAAGATTAATCCAGATGATCATTAATCTACAGGTGACCTTTCACTCCTGGGTGTGAAGATTCTCTCCCACCGACTCACAGTTAGCAGCTTGAATTCTGATGCAGATTGATACTGAAGCAGCCTTCCCATCATCCTCTGGCTCTGCTGGAGGACGCTCGCTCTCCGCCAGGAAGAGACGACTCATGTCCAGAAGTAGAGGAATCCGTCAGGAGAGTCTGGAATTAATGAAGCCCAATGGGCTCGGAGTCCCCGGCTCTGCTCTCTACTCACACAAATGATCTGATATCACTTCATTTGGCCTTCAGAGAGTATTGATCCTCATCATTGATCGTCTGCCCCGGTGTTGTCACCAACAACCACCCAGGCTGATTTAATTTTCCATTATTGAGCCGCTCCGGGGCGGTTTTCATGTTGCCCCCCATTTTTCTGCGCCACCACAGTCTGCCAGCAGAGGGCGCCTCCGCGGCTTCACGTTATAAAACGCTCTGATGTAGAAGTTAATTTAATTTGTGCTCTCTGCTCCTTCAGATGGATGATTCTTTTATTATTTCCTCTCTGCTCCTCCAGGCGGCTGCACCATCAAGAACCAGTCGAGCCAGACACTGGAGCACTGCGCCGAGCTGCTGGGCCTGGTGGAGGATGATCTGAGGGTTAGCCTGACCAGCAGGGTGATGTTGACAACAGCAGGGGGCGCCAAAGGGACAATCATCAAGTAAGACACTTATGCAGGCTCACACACGAATCCTGAAGTTCACTGCAAAGGCTGCGTCAGCGCCAGCTTTTACACTCATGATTCTGCCTTCAAAATCTTCAAAGACAAGCAGATGGTTGATTTTCTCGTTTGGGTCTCGATCTGATTCACATCTAAAACGGTTCCTCATTAACTGCCAGGAAGCGGAATATTCCCCCATCTAATGCGCTCGCGTGTTTAGTAGTAAACATTCGAGTTGTTTCCCCTCCTGCATTCAGTTTGAACCCACTCGCTCTGGAGCTGCAGTTGCTGCGCAGACAGCTCGGCCTCCGTGCACGCTGCGCACGCCATCTGAATACCAACGCTCCCCTCCCACGCACGTTCGGATCTCCTCGTCAACCGTCAGCTGAACATCCACGTGTCAGGGACAACGCACGTGACAGCGCGGTGACATCATCAGCAGTCTGACGGCGCCCGGACGAGTCGCATGTGACAGCCGCAGATAGAGGCGGCGCTGGACTCACGGGACCTTCAGCTGACGGTTGACGCCAAGGCTGATGGGAAAATCACTTCTGGAAAATGCGGATTCAGCAACTTCAAAGTGTTTTTGGGTCTTAGTGATGAGCCTTTTCCCTCAGGCTGATATTGAGTAGTTACGGGAACCAGCAGGGGGCGCTGACGAGCACGTGTGACATGAACGCACGCAGCACAAATGTTGTTGGATGTTCGGGCCCAGCACGCTGCTCATCCTTCCGTTCCGAGTTTTCCAGAATCCCCAGAGTGCTCTGGGAAAAGAGGTGGACTTGATCCACAGTAGGTCAGTTCCTGTGGTGGGGAAAAGACCCAAGAGTCCAGGATGAGACACGGGAACAGCTGACAACTGTACCCCCCCCCCCCCCCCCCCCCCCCCACACACACACACACACACACACACCTGAAAACTTGTTACTTGTGTGATCAACTCCTGAGATCCAGGTGTGTCGATGCTACTCACGGGAAGTTATTAGATGTTGATGTTAAACGCAAAAGGACGTGTAATTAATGTGTAATAACGCAGACATATTTTCACCATCCATCAGGGTCACATGCAATACAAATACAAATACTTTCAGGCCCTGATTGTCAACAGAATTCATGAGTTTGTCTCCACGACGACGTCTTTTGTTTCTAAAGAATCAGCCGATGCATTTATTCATTACCAGACGTGACTTTTCAGCTGCGTCTTAATAGATTATTCATTGATTTGTTACACAGTTACACAAGGTCACAGTCGTGTGTGTGTGTGTGTGTGTGTGTGTGTGTGTGTGTGTGTGTTTTGGTGCAGAATACAAATAAAATCCTGGAGAATATTCAAGTGGGGAATGAAAACAGAATGTGGACTCGAGGAGCTGTTATTGGGAGTTCTAGAAGGGTGTGAGTGGTACTGACTGTTGGTCTAAAGGTGATGCTGGGGGTCAGGGGTCAGTGTCAGGGGTCAGCAGAGTCGTCTCGCTGCCGCTGTTTTTGTTTGTAACACAAAATCTGCTGGAGGCAAATTGGTCACAGAACGGCAGGAGTTCTGACGGGTGTGTTTCCACTCCAGAGTTTTCCATCCTGGTGCTAACATGACTCAGCTAAAGCTAAATGCTTGTGTGTCTTCGCCAGAGTTCCTCTGAAAGTGGAGCAGGCCAACAACGCTCGTGACGCGCTGGCCAAGGCCGTGTACAGCCGTCTGTTCGACCACGTGGTGACCAGAGTTAACCAGTGCTTTCCTTTCGACTCCTCTGCCAACTTCATCGGCGTCCTGGACATTGCTGGATTCGGTTGGTATCAAACCTGGGTCACGGTCAAGTCATGTGACTGGATGTTAGCTGCTACATAGAGAACTTTAGCAGCTAAGCTAGCAGCTAGCAGCTGTCTGTGATGTTTTGGTAAAAGAAGAAGAGCAGATTTATGATATATGAGCTTCACCTGTGGAAACTATCCCCATATAAGATTTTAAAGGCTACATCTTGTGCTGTGGAAGGTTCTACCCGTGTTCTGTGTGCTCTGCAGAATACTTTGAACACAACAGCTTTGAGCAGTTCTGCATCAACTACTGCAACGAGAAGCTTCAGCAGTTCTTCAACGAGCGGATCCTGAAGGAGGTGAGAGTCAAAGGAGGCGCCTGATGGAAGCACTCTCCCTCTGGAGTGTGACGCCTTCAGGTTTCTCCTCTTTAAACGGAAACGATGGTTTCGTCAGAAAAGGTTGGAAGTCGTCCTTTTTTTAAATCGGCAGCCGTCGTGTTAATTAAAGACGTCTCATGTGAAACCACGACACCCCTCGACCTTCAGGGGGGCTGAAACTGCCACATGCAGCATCAGAGTGTCTGAATCCTTTAGCTTCAGACTTGAGGGATCTGAAACAGCCTCCAGGCGGAACCGTGGCTTCCTTCTCTGATCTCATCAGCTTCAGCTTTTTCATCAGATCCTTCAAGGTTCTCCTTTTAAAATGCTTCATTTGCATTCCAGGAGCAGGAGCTGTACCAGCGGGAGGGGCTGGGGGTCAACGAGGTCCACTACGTGGACAACCAGGACTGCATAGGTACGGCCCTGAAACCACATGACTTTGACCTCTGACCTCTGCTCCTGCAGACGTTTGTCGTCTTTCTTTCTGTTTCAGTTGGTTTAAAATGGCATCAAACGGTCCGATTTTTCGGACTTTTTGTTTATCTTTGTTTATCTTCTGAGGCCTTTAGCGCCTGTCTCCTCTGGGCTGAACTAAACCTCTTGTTGAGGTATTGGCGAGGTTTAGGAGCCACGAGCATCAGCATGCTGCTCATTATGCTCCCCGATGTGTTGTTGGCCTCCAGCCTTCAGGTTAGCGAGCGCGGCGCTCCAGTTTCACCCTGGAGTCTCAGCTGTTTCATCACGATGCGCTACGTGACCTTCTGTGCACGCTGGAACGCGTCTTGATAAACACGGAGAGACGAGAGGTGAAGAGGCTAATTATGCTCTTTGCAGATGACATCGATAATGGATGTTTGGCTGCAGCAGAGCCGGAGTCAAACAAATGCCGCCTTTCCAAATATGGGTTCGCTTCCTGTTGCGCAACTTCTCTTTGTTCCCCATCGAACCGCAGAAGATTAAAATCACAGAAGATCAGAGCCGCGGATCCGTGTTAGCCTGCTCCCACCCTCTTAGCCTCCTGAGCAGATGCAGGAGAGGCTGAGCTGGAATCAGCAGCGCTGACGTGACCTTCTGCTGCCACGGTTCTGTTTGCAGACCTGGTGGAGGCCAAACTGGTTGGCATCCTGGACATACTGGACGAAGAGAACCGTCTACCTCAGCCCAGCGACCAGCACTTCACTGACACTGTCCACAACAAACACAAGAACCACTTCCGCCTCACGGTGAGTCTGGCAAAACGTTGTGGTTATGGGCTCTAATCCCGTCCTCCAATGATGACGACGTCCACATCAAAGAGGATCTAAACCTGTATGTGTGTGTGTGTGTGTGTGTGTGTGTGTGTGTGTTTCAGGTGCCCAGGAAGTCCAAGCTGACCGTCCACAGGAACGTGAGGGACGATGAAGGTTTCATCATCAGACACTTTGCAGGAGCAGTGTGTTATGAGACGGTGCGTCCAGATGTGGTGAGCCAACATCTGGGGGAAACGTCCGACTTAATGAATCCCCACCTTGAACTCTTCAGACCAAATTTGTGGAGAAGAACAACGACGCCCTGCACATGTCGCTGGAGTCTCTGCTCAGCGAGTCCAAGGACGCCTTCATCCGAGGTCTCTTCCAGAACTCCAACAACAACAAAGACGTGAAGCAGAAGGCGGGAAAACTCAGCTTCATCAGCGTCGGCAACAAGTTTAAGGTAAAAACCCACGAAGAAGAGCCGCTTTGATCCCGTGGAAACGAAGGAACGGCAGCACTGGTGTACAGGCGTGTGTCCGTTGCCATGGCGATACTGTTCACACGCTATTCCGCCTTTGAATCAAATCCTCAAAGTCTGATCTGGACTGTACTGGGTCACCTGACCGGCTCCTTCACTTCCTGCTGCTCCTCAGTCCCACAGGTCAGAATCAGAACCAGTCTGAGCTTCTGCCGGACCAACCTTGATTCCTCCTCAGTCATCTTCTCTTAGTTGACGCTGAAACCCCCTCACCATCTGTTTACGTCCATCCTGTAAAGATGAGGATGAACTGGACACCAGAGGAAAGATCAGTCCTGCAGGACCTGAGCCTGGAGAAGGAAACGTCTGATTAGACAGATTCAACGCGCTGCTGCTCGTCTGTCAGCTTCTAACCTTTGTCTGGACGTTCATCTCCTCCTTTTCTCCTGCAGATGCAGCTCAACATCCTCCTGGAGAAGCTGCGCAGCACGGTGGGACTTCTTCTCTGGTTCTTCACTCATTTACTGGGATGTTCTGGAAACATCAACACTGTGCTCATGCTCCCTCCTCTCCTCCTCTCCTCTCCTCTCCTCTCCTCTCCTCTCCTCTCCTCTCCTCTCCTCTCCCCTCCTCTCCTCTCCTCTCCTCTCCCTCCTCTCCTCTCCTCTCCTCTCCTCTCCTCTCCTCTCCTCTCCTCTCCTCTCCTCTCCCTCCCCTCCTCTCCCTCCTCTCCTCTCCTCTCCTCTCCCCTCCCCTCCTCTCTCCTCTCCTCTCCCCTCCTCACTTCTCCTCTCCTCTCCTCTCCTCTCCTCTCGCTCTCCTCTCCTCTCTCCTCTCCTCTCCTCTCCTCTCCTCTCTCCTCTCCTCTCCTCTCCTCTCCTCTCCTCTCCTCTCCGCTCCTCTCCTCTCCTCTCCTCTTCCTCTCCTCTCCTCTCCTCTCCCCTCCTCCTCTCCTCCTCTCCTCTCTCCTCTCCTCTCCTCTCCCTCCTCTCCTCTCCGCTCCTCTCCTCTCCTCTCCTCCTCTCCTCTCTCCTCTCCTCTCCCTCTCTCCTCTCCTCCCTCTCCTCTCCTCTCTCTCTCCTCTCCTCTCCTCTCCTCTCCTCTCCTCCTCCTCTCCTCTCCCTCCTCTCCTCTCCTTCCTCCTTCACTCCTTCAGGGCTCCAGCTTCATCCGCTGCATCAAGCCCAACCTGAAGATGGTCAGCCACCAGTTTGAAGGAGCTCAGATTCTGTCCCAACTTCAGTGTTCTGGTCAGTCAGAGCGGTGACATCACTTCCTGTCTGCCCTCATCATCAGACAGTGAACTCCAGTGTTGGTTCTTTGCTCCTGGGATTTTAAAGCCAATCTGGTGGGTGAAGCTCCGTCTCTTCCCCTGCAGGTATGGTGTCGGTGCTGGACCTGATGCAGGGCGGCTTCCCGTCCAGGGCGCCGTTCCACGAGCTCTACAACATGTATCAGAAGTACATGCCCCCCAAGCTGACCCGCCTGGACCCCCGCCTCTTCTGCAAGGTCAGCCCTGCCTGATGGACGAGCTCCTGGCCTCCGTCTCCATCTTCTTCACGCGTCTCCTGCTCGTTTGTGTTCCAGGCTCTGTTCAAAGCTTTGGGCCTGAACGAGAACGACTACAAGTTTGGACTCACCAGAGTGTTTTTCAGACCCGGAAAGGTGAGATTTGACTTTAACCTGCCGGAAAACACCCATTAAATATCGATCGGGGCGATCTTTGATAGATAATCTGCCTGTATCCGTCTGGCCGTTCAGTTTGCAGAGTTTGACCAGATTATGAAATCGGACCCGGACCACCTGGCGGAGCTGGTGAAGAAGGTGAACAAGTGGCTGATCCACAGCCGATGGAAGAAGGTCCAGTGGTGCTCGCTGTCTGTCATCAAACGTAAGGAACCGTATCAGCAGAGTAGATAAAAGGAGGGAAACGTGAACACGCCACTGTCTCACCACATGAGAGGGGACGGCACCTCCACCAGCCTCACTCACCTCCTCCTTCTCCTCCTTCTCCTCCTTCTCCTCCTGCAGTGAAGAACAAGATCCTGTACCGGGCCGGCGCCTGCATCATGATCCAGAAGACGGTGAGGATGTGGCTCTGCAGGAAGAAGCACAAACCTCGGTGGGTGTGGCCACAGAAGCACAAATAATCACAACACATGTAATAATGTGAGACTGTAAACAGATTACAGATGTGAAGCTTAATCAGATGACTTTGAAACTGGACGTCCAGTTTCGTCGCTGCCGTGGTTGAAAATGTTTAGCCGCTTCTCTGCATGTGGGGTTAAAATCTCTGAAGCTTCATCATTCAGAGAAAGGATCGTTAAACCATCGTTTTAATTCTCTTTTGATCATTTGATTATCTTTAAAATCAGGCTTGTTCCGCCGTTGGCCTGCAGGGGGTGCAGTTCCTCCTGCAGAGTTTGGTGAATTTAAAGGTTAAAAAATGTCTTGAGCAGATCAAATTAATTTTCCATATCAAGGTCGGGTGCGTATCTCCTCTCCCATCTGAGTAAATCAACAATGATGCCTTCAGGAGCTTCGGTTGATCTCGCCACCCTGACCTTGTATGTTCCTCGGGTCCGTTCTCAGTCTCTCTGGACTAGAGTAACGTGCGTGGGATTATTCTCAGATTAGCCTCATGTGATGAACTCTGACCCCTCTCTGTTACGCACGAGGGTTGTTTTTCTAAACGCCGGTCCGCGTTCTGGCGCTCTTGTTTCTTCAGTATCGACGGGATGGTGAAGGTGAGGAAGCTGAAGAAGAGGATGGACCGTTTCAACGAGGTGGTGGCCGGCCTGAAGGAGGGCAAACAAGAGATGAGTCAGCAGGTCCAGGCTCTGGACGCCGCCGTCGACTCGCTGGTGGTCAAAATAAAGGTGCGTGTTTCAGGCGAGGAGTGAGACCTCCTGTCGGGGAGCTGTGACAGATCCACCAAAGACAAAGATTTTACCATGTTTCGTATAGTTGGTGAATCATCCAGACTCATGATCATTAATCTGGACGACAGCTTCTTTAATCTGCAGCCTGATGTCGTCCTCCTAGTCCAGGTTCCGTCCTGAGCCTCCTCTTTTTGTTCTGTTCCAACAAACTGTGCATAAAGCTGATGTTACGCTAGCGTCGCTAACGGTTGCTCCTGTGTCCAGGGCACCCACATGGGACGCCTCGACATCGACCACGAGTTCCAGGCGCTGGTGGTGCGCTCGGAGCAGCTGCTGACCGCCATGCAGAACAAAAAGAAGGAGGAGGAGGAGCGCGAGCGTCTGCGGCGCATCCAGGAGGAGATGGAGCGGGAGAGGAGGAGGAGGGAGGAGGAGGAGCAGCGGCGCAGGCAGGAGGAGGAGGAGCGTCGGCTGTGAGTGGCAGAGCTCGGTTTAACTTTGCTAAACCAGACCGGAACTCCCATCTCGGAATCGCCGCCGCCGTTACCATAGCAACGGAGTTCAGCGTGTCGGTCCAGCAGCAGGGCCGTCCACCTCGGCCTGGTCCTCCTCGGGGTTTCTCCCTGACCAGGTTTGCTCTTCTTTCAGGAAAGCAGAGATGGAGATAAAGAGGAAGCAGGAAGAGGAGGCGAGGAAGAAGAGAGAGGAGGAAGAGAGGAAGATTCAGGTGAGGGACGGACACGCCCCCTTCGCCGGGAGCCGCGTGTGTTCTGGTGAGACCTGAGCCAGATGTTTGAGGGTCGGGGCTAACGTTAGCGGGCGTGTCGGGGCAGGAGGAGATGGAGCTGCAGCTGCAGATGGAGCGGGAGGAGGAGGCGGCCCGGCAGGCGGTGCTGGAGCAGGAGAGGCGGGACCGGGAGCTGGCGCTGCGTATCGCCCAGAGCGAGGCCGAGCTCATCCCCGAGGAGACCACCACCGATTTTGGCCTGCGCAGGTACAAACGGCTTCTGGTTGCCCGTCGCTCTTAACCTTTGACCTTTGGCTTTAATGCTAGATAATCAAGTCAAAGAGCAGTAAACCGTGTTTCACACTTCCTGTCAGTTTCTCGCCAGACGCTGACTCCGCCCTCTGGGGACGCGGAGGAAGCCCACGTCCTCGCGTCTTTAACCAATTTTTCTTCTTCTTTGTTTTTCTTCCTCTCAGCAACGGCTCGTCGGTACCATCGTCCCCTGAGAGAGCAGCGTAAGACTCGAAGATTTAATCATGTCGTTCCTTCCCACGATCCCCTCTTGACCTTTGACCTTCGACACCAAAGCTGCCCCGCATGCTCAATCAATTTGCCAGCACCTTCCTTCTGTAAACACTAACAGGCGCTAACAAACTAATTATCAGTGACCTGGAACGTATTTTCATCCTGAGTGACACCAGTTTTGACCTGATTTACCGATGGACGTTCATATTTATCAAACGTTTGACAGCAACATATAGTGAAACCGCAAAAGGTTCAGTCCCAGGGTAGTTCCTGGTTTAGTCCCAGGGTAGTTCCTGTGGTTCACATTAGGTTACACCTGCCTTAATCTCAGGGTGGTTCCTGGTTCAGACCCAGGGTAGTTCCTGGTTTAGTCCCAGGGTCGTTCCTGTGGTTCACATTAGGTTACAACTGCCTTAATCTCAGGGTGGTTCCTGGTTCAGTCCCAGGGTAGTTCCTGGTTTAGTCCCAGGGTGGTTCCTGTGGTTCATGTTAGGTTCTAACTGCCTTAATCCCAGGGTAGTTCCTGGTTTAGTCCCAGGGTAGGTACTGGTTTAGTCCCAGGGTAGTTCCTGGTTTAGTCCCAGGGTAGTTCCTGTGGTTCACGTTAGGTTGTCCCTGTGTTAGATTTTTCTTGGTAGTTCCTCAGGTTACTCCACAGGAAATTCCAGGGTCATTTCATGTGAAAGTAGCTTCAGTGCTTTACCTGAATAATATGTTTTCTTGTGCTGTTGCCTAGCAACTGTAAAAGGACCTTGATATAAAAGGCTTGTTTTTGAACAATCTGACCGATGAGTCTGACAGGAAGTCAGTTTGCCATCGTCTGATGTCGTCCGTTGGGTTCGGAAGCCTGAGCAAACGCCTTTAATCTGCTGCCGCTCGGCAGTTTGATGGATTCTTTGCTCTGATCTGAGGTCAGAGGGGTGAACGGAGGGGCCGGCGGCGGGGGGGGGGTCAGCTCTGCTCCCCCTCCTGGTTGGTTGGTTCTCCAGCCTTTGTAATCCTGTATTCTCTCTCCGCAGCACCGCGGGAGCAGCAACATTCCAGAACCTGAGCATGTAGGTGTTCTGAAACAGCGCACATGTCACACTTATATTTAGACGGTGAATCACATGCACTCCAGCGCACGGCAGCGACCCCATGAGCTCGCTGGGGAGCGGCGGGGGGGCGGGGGGGGGGCTCGTGCCTCCTCCGCTCGTCTCTCCGACGCGGCTGGAGCTAACACGCTAACGGCGCTGGAAACGGAACGTCGTAGCCTCGTCCAGCGCTCTAAACATGTCCTCACTTCCTGTCCTCACATTTTACCTACGTTACTTTACTTCATTAAATGTAAAAGTAAAGTATTAAATGTAAAAGGACAGAACCTTTAGGGATGCCGTAAAGATTCGTCACTAACGCATACAAACGGAGTTCACTTCCTGTGATGCTAATTTAGCCTCCGTCTGTGGTAGGAAGTGATGTCATGGAGTCACATGACACCACAGATTCTGGCTGCAAAAACAAGAAAGCTGCGTTCACGTCGACACAAACTAAAAGTTGTAAAACTTTATGAAGAAATCGTCTTTAATTATGTTATTATGCCCAAACAAGTGAGACTAATGTGTGAAAACCCGGCGTCCTGTTTTCAGGGAGGAAATGGCGAAGGAAATGACCGAACTGCTGGCTCGGTGGGTAAAGTCGTGCTCGCGGTGACCATCAGTCACCTCAGTGTTTTGATTTAAGGTGAAGAACAAATCATCCAAATGTCAAATTCCCTGCTGATTGAGATGAAACGCTCGGCTCGGCGCTCCACGCCGTCGTCCTGGCAACCGAAGCGCGATGTCATGATGACATCACCGGCCTGTAGCTCTGCCGTCCTCGCTGTCTAACAGCTAACCTGACTCCCCTCTTCTTCCTCACTTTTACCTTCCACTCCTGCAGCGAAGGTCGCTGTTTATGGGATGGAGCTCTGGTGGGCGGGGCTTACTTTGAACTTACTGCTTTCAGCTTTGATGTGGCTTTTTGATTGGCTCAGTACTGTATACATCTGGTTTGTTGTTCTCCTCGTTCTAGTAAGCCCCGCCCATCTACTTCCTGCTTGGTTCTACTTCCTCCTGTGCATCAGATCAGTCTGACGTAGCATAAGAGATCAAAGCCCTGTGGGAATCCCATAATTCTTTGTGCCTGTCTTTGTGGCTCACGTTCTCTGTGCTTTGGTGTCCTTCCTGTCTCAGAGGTCCGCAGGTTCAAGCCTCCAAAGCGGCCGCCGGCGCCAGGAAGTACGAGCTGAGCAAGTGGAAGTACGCCGAGCTGCGGGACGCCATCAACACGTCCTGCGGTGAGTGTCTGAGTCCGGCGGGACTGGCGCCGCGCCGTCCTGACGGGTCAGCGTGGGAGAACCCAAAACGCCGTTTCCGTGCCGCAGCTGCGCTTTCTCAAACGTCCCCAGAATGAAATCACAATTCCAGGCGTCCTTTGGTTCCTCCTGTTCCGCTTTTCCACATTTTCGGATTGTTGATGTTCTGTGAAGGACACGTCTGTCTCCTGGAGGCTCCCGCTGATGCGACAGGCAGGGGGCGGCGGCCCGCCGGGCCCATCCCGCCGCTCCGCGGCTGCTCTGCTGCTGCTCTGCTGCTGGCGTGCAGCTCCGTCAGACGGAGGCTGAATACTGATGCCGTCACGTCTCCTCGTGCTGCCGCTGCAGCACGGACGCCACGCCTCCAGCCCCGCCCCTCCCCGCGGCTCTCTGGCGCCCCAGTTCACCGCCACCATAATCATAATTGAAAACCTCTCAATTGTTTCCATCCGGAGAAAAGGTCCGGCTAGGTTCGGAACGTCGGGCTGGTCCTAATGCTGTGGCTGCTGTGTGTCCGCAGACATCGAGCTGTTGGCCGCCTGCAGGGAGGAGTTCCACCGCCGCCTCAAGGTGTACCACGCCTGGAAGTCAAGGAACAAGAAGAGGAACACGGAGGCGGAGCAGCGGGCGCCCAAATCCGTCACCGACTACGGTAGTGTGGAGAACCTTCTGATCCCGCTCCGTCACGCGCGCCAGCGTTTCTGTGGCGGAGCTCTGCGGTGCATTCAGGGTCACCCGCAACTTGTCGGGTCATTGTCAGTCCGTTCGTGCGAAAACCAAGTGTCCCAGTTGTCATGACAACAGAGACCTCTCGTTCTGTGCCACGAGCGCAGCTCAACTCTGATCAGCTCTCAGATGAGAGTCGCAGTTTTGTTTTCCCACAGCCCTGAACTCATCACATCATCTGGATCAACCACACGTTTGACCTTCAGTGGTGAGAATTCCCACCCCCAGTGAAGGCGTCGTGAGGAGTTCAGGGTCTGCTGGACACCAATTAAACCATGTTGTTGTTTTTTTTTTTTTTACAAACTCAGGCAGCTGTCGAATAAGTAAAAGCAGAAAATTATTTCAAATTGGGAAAATTTCAGGTGCGGCCAGGAGTCGCCAGCTAAGACGAAGAGGGAGGGGCTAAGACACGATCCACCCTGGATTTGTGACCTTTTCTCGGTTTGATGACCCGATCACGTCTGTACAGACTCTGTCTATAAACGATGTCACTGTCTCAGTAACACCGGGACAGCTCTCTGTGATGTCATCCTGTGATCTCTGCTGCTGTTGCATCACTTCCTGCAGTGTAACCTGGCATGTTTACTTTCAGATCGTGCGCCCTCCGTCCAAACAGCATGTAAGTGCTTCCTGTGTGTAAACAGCACTAACCGCAGCTCCGCCCCCTGCTGTGCCTCCACTAACCCCAGCCCCTGAAACCCCGCCCCCCTGACATGTAGCCGTCTGCTCCGGGGGTCACTGTTGTAGCTGCTTAGTCCCCCCCTTCCCTGCAGTGGAAGCTTGGTCTCCACGGCAACCTGCCTGTTGGTTTGAAGCACCTTGGTGCTCGGCTGCTGGTGGTTGTTCTGTTTCTGATGTTGGTGGTGACGCCGGCCCCCGAAGCATCTCAGGACGGGTTCGAAGTGCAGCAGCAAAGGTTGATGGGAAAAATGGTGCTTTGTTTTTTCTTCCCTTTATGACGGCTGTTGGCTGGTGTAGCGTCTTCTGGCGGTTTAAGGGGAGACGTGGTGAGACATTCGGGTCCTGGCATGTGGTGATGGGTCCAGTCTGTTAGTTACAGTCGTTTGTGTTGACACTCATTGACGCTACGGAGCCTCATGTTACGACGATGTCGCCACCATTGAATCGCATCTAAAATGAGTAGATTATTTACGTAGATAAACAATTAAAGGTTAATTACGTGGGTAGATCTTAGATGTTTTTGTGTCGCAGCAGGTTTTCATGCATGTCGTAAAGGGGCTTCCTCCCTGTTTTCCACCTGCGTATGAACGACCTTTAACGCTCCGACCAAATGAGCCGCTTCTACTGTATTTATTCAATTCAGTGTTCACGCTCAGGCTGGTCAAACCTTCCCCAGGCTGCATGGAAACGTGGCTGCTGACGCCTGATTGGCCCGTGGCGAGCGGCCTCATGCTCTTTGTTTTCCGTCACACAGCTCAGCAGAACCCGGCTCCGCCCATCCCGGCCCGGCAGTACGAGGTGGCCATGAACCGGCAACAGCGATACTTCCGCATTCCGTTTATCCGCCCGGGCGAGCAGTATAACCTCCAGAACAAGAAGAAGGGCTGGTGGTACGCCCACTTCGACGGGCCCTGGATCGCCCGGCAGATGGAGCTGCACCCTGACAAACACCCGGTGCTGCTGGTGGCAGGTCAGCGCCGCCATCTTGGCCAGATCCTCCGTTTGTCTGTCCTGCAGTAATCCGCAGCCTCTCCGCTCTCACAGGGAAGGACGACATGGAGATGTGCGAGCTGAGCCTGGAGGAGACGGGACTGTCCAGGAAGAGGGGGGCCGAGATCCTCCCCCGCCAGTTCGAGGAAATCTGGGAGCGCTGCGGCGGGGTGCAGTACCTCCGCAGCGCCATCGAGAGCCGGCAGGCGCGGCCGACCTACGCCACCGCCATGTTGCAGAGCATGTTCAAATGACGGCGCCAAAGGGCGGCAAAGGGACCAACGCAGCAGCGAGCCGACACAGATGGCGCCGGCGTGCCGGCTCCACTCCTGACTGGCGGTCGGCGAGTTTTCCCAACTGTCCTTTTGTCTTTCTTCTGGCCTCTTTTTGTTTTTCGCCGGCTGTCGGTTCCTCCGTGGCGGCGAGCGAGAGGAAGGACTCAGTAAACCCTATGCAGAGTAATCCTCCAAAATGATGAAATCTGCTTCTTCTTCTTCTTCTTCTCCGGAATCTTGTTGACTAATGATCTAAACGTCGAGGCCTTAATTCTCCTCACAGGGTTTGAGCACCATCCTTGGGTTTGAAGCTGCAGCCTCCACAACAACCGTTCTCCTCCTTCGTTCCCGCGTCTGGACGCCGCCGATGGCGTCTCCGTGGCAGCAGCTCACTCGCTCGCTGGGAAAACCCTGACTTGACTCCTGTTTACAGCATCTTCCCGCTTGCTTCCCGCTCGTTAAGGCTGAAACCGTCTGCGTTGCCTTTTCCACCCGTCTTTCCCATGGAATTTAACTTAATTTGCTCCGTGTAATAATTCCATTTTCCTGCCATGAAATTCGACCAAACTTTGCTCTCAGCACGTTGTGTTTCTTTAATTTAATACGTTTAAACAGATTTATGCAAGAGAAAAACCACCTCTGATCTTCGCGCGTGTTTGCCGAAGCAGCGACTCCTGGGACCACGCTTTCGTGTACTTCAGTCCGGCACTGGCTCAGATTTTGCCGAGTCTCTGGCTCTTAACTGTGAACTGGACCCTGAACTTTACTGTCCCGCTTCCGCAGGACGAGCACAGCCGACGGGGGAATTCCGACTGGAAATTTATTTTTGAAAGAATGTTTTGTACTCCAGCGGCTTGGGTGCGTCAGGAGGAGCAATAATACACGTGCAGAGGAAAAGACAATCTGCTGCCCTGATCTCCGTTCACCTGCTGCCAAGTGTGTTTTTTTACATTGACACATTACATTAACACGCATTAGAAACAGAAACTGGCACATAAACCTCATTTCACACTCACTTACATGAAGGTTAGGCGTGTCGGAATGTGTGCGTCCTAAATCTGATGTGGGATCTTCAGAAAAAACCCACCAACAAGCGAAAGTTCTATTTCCAGTTTAGTGGGGACTCAAATGCTAAGCTAACACCTTTACAGCCCCCAGTCCATTGGGAGTAATTGCTACGCTACCGTTCCTTTTTTATGCCGAGCGGACGTTTTTCCAGTCGGATCAAACCTGAGTTTTGTAGAACCGTCGCCTAACGAATCATGCTATTGAATCTGGGACCACAAACTGAAGCTGGACGATTCTGTCCGATTCTTCAGACGATGTGTGAGAGACGCAGGCGGTCGGCAGCGGCTGTGATCTTGGCGTGTTGCCCCCCTCCCCCCCGACCATTGGTCCAACCTCTGCTGTGATCCATCTGTCTCTGTTACAATCATTCACTGCCTTCCTGATGATTTTCTAACACCGATCTAACAGACCAATAAAATGATTCCACGGTTCTCTGGCGTCCACTCTTGCTTCCAGGCTCCAGTAGAGCTGAAATGAAGGTCTGGACTTCAGCAGCATCTTTTTATCTAGTTTATCTGAACATTTGAAAGGAAAGTTCACATTACAAAGATGATGCCTGAAGGCCTTGAAGTTTGATCCAGACCTGGTTCCTCAGAGGAGCTCTGGATCAAACTGGACCTGCTTCCGTGGGCAGACTTTGGAATATTCACAGGAAGTTACAGTCAAAATAAAAGATGGTGGTGACAAGGGTTTAGCTGGAGAGTGTTTCCAAAGAATTACAGACAGGAAGTGACAGTAACCTGGACGCGTGCACGGCGTGTGCATGACCTGAGCTCTGCAGGTCGGTCCTGTACTTCCTCTCGTGGTAATCCTGTAGTTCGAGCTAATCTAACCTGAGGACAGACGCAACGTTCCCGCTACCATCACACAGATCTTTGCGGAGCTCGTGTTCTCGTGATGGAACCACGAGTTCTGTTCGCCGACGCCGTAGGTTCAAGCCTGAACTTTTGGACATCGGGAGAGTCAAGATTTCTGTTCTGGAAGGTTCGACTCCAGCTTCAGATTTTTAGCCAACTTTCCTGATTCTCCTGGGAGCAGATCCACATTTTTCCAGTAGAGAACTATTTGCTACAGCGGAGGGATACAAAGCAGTTCTGGGTGGAACATCCAGAGATTAAAAGAAGCCTAAAATGTCCGTTTCCCCCTGAAGGAGATCGTCCGAGGGAAGGTCCATCAGTCTCCTTTTGGGCTCAGCTTCACTCCTCAATTTAGTTCCTGCTGCTGAGTCCAGATGATGGAGCCTGAGGAGGAGGAGACCATCAGGATGACGGAGGCCAGCAGATGTTCTGATTCACGCGCTGGCGCCGTGCCCCTCTTACCTTTCCCAGGATCCTCCAGTGTTGTCCAGTCCCTGAAGTTGTCCTAACTGACGAGACCTGGGAGAGGGACGCCGTCCCTGGACCTGTGAGGAGAGGTGGGAGGGAGGTGTGAGATGTTCAGGAGGACCTTCAGCCCTTCGGATCTTTGAGCTACACGTGTCCCTCAAACACGTTCAGTGCGTCACCTTCATGGTTCCTCTCAGCAGGAGCTGATGAGGAACGTGCACGATCACCCAATATCTGATGATCTCATCACAAACACACAGTCTGTTGCCGCCACTCGACGATTAGTTTTAAAGCGGTAGCCATGGCAACAGCCCAACCACAACAAACCCAGACAAATAAGACGGAGAAACCCTGAGCGGGAGCACTGGGAGCAGATGGGGAACAGGCTGCAGCAGCGCCTCAGAGGTTCACTGAGGGAATCTGCTGATTAGCAAACGTTTATCTCGCAGCAGCACCACGACCACGACCACGACCACGCTTCCTGTTTGTGAGCTGTCAATCAGCCAAGTCAGATTACCTGCGCGGCATTAACCTGCTGGGTTCTGTTCAGCATCATCTTCTGTTCTGTCGCCGGCAGGCCTGGATGCAGGATTATCACACACGCACACACACACACACACACACACACACTGGAATCCGAGGCCCAGTGTTTCCACACGGACAGTAAACACCCGAACGTCTCTCCAGCCCCTCTGGTTCTCCAGAACCATTCGGTTTTTCAGTCCCTCGGGTGTAATTTTGACACCAGAACATGACTGAACTAAACTGCTCAAACCCAAAGAGCACGTGAAGAACAGAGGAACCGCTTCTGGCCTGGCCGTGTCCAGGAGGTGGGTTCTGAGAGCTGCCGCACTGACCAGTGAAAGGAGCTGTGATGTAGTTTTGGTGATTGGGGTGAGTGTTGGGCGTACCTGCAGCGGGCTCCGTGTTCAGGAACGATGTAACAGTCGCCCCCCCGGCAGTAGTCGGGCTGCAGGTCACACAGACTCTGACAGGTCAGGCCGTCCACGGACACGTACCCGGGCCTGCACACACACCGGGCCTCCTTGGTCCACCCGTTCACCACACAACGGGAAAACCTGTCGCACGCCAGGAACTTGCAGGCGTCGGCCTGATCAGCTGTGGGGGGGGAGGAGCGGACATTAGTATTCCGGGAGTGTGTGTGCGCGCCTGTGCTGTCTCCAGGAGCTGCTGAGGAGTGTTTGATTTTAATGAGATCCTCAGCTGCTGGGCTGCATTGAAATGTACGATTTAGCTCCTGGCGCGGACGCCTTCCCAGACTAAACGCCGGACGCCTCCAGGGAAATTAGCACGTTTGGACGGCGAGGCCGGCGTCCGGCGGCGCACCGGCAACCCCGCGCGGACGCGTGTGACGTCGTTCCGTCACCTTGGCGTTAAAGTGGTTCAAGCTCCTCTAATGGCGACGCGCGTGCAGCTTTTTATGGTTCCAGCGGCGCGCCGGGGCGATGATCTCAGCGTCCTGCGCGTCCTCTTTAAACAGGAAGTGGTTTCAACAGCAGCTCTTCGGCTCGTGGCAGCTCTCCTCGTCTTCATCGGCGCTCCTGCTCTCCTACCACGCTCAGAACATCCTGATGTAACCACTAACCTCTGCTCCGACTGTGAGAACGTTCCAGAACAAAGCTCTCAGCAGATGACACGCACACTCTGATCCAACAGCGGGGCTTATTATGGGATGTAGTCTTTGTGTCCCCCCCCCCCCACACACACACACACACAAACACAAACACACGCGGGTTTATTCCCACCTGGTTCGATATCTAAGGAGCGCGTGTCGATCTGGATGTGCAGGTTCTTGGAGGCGGTGGAGCAGAACTCCTCCAGGACGCAGCGGACGGCCTCCGTGACGTTGTACGGCACCATCTTGGCAAATTTGACCTTGCTGTTGACGACCACACTGCCCTGCCTGAAGTTCAGGATCTCCAAGTTCTTGAATCCCGTCAGGTTGGCCTGCAGGTATGGCAGCAGCTGCAACCAGCAGGGAGGGAACGTTCAGTCAGGAACCTCAGCTCACCACGCTTCTCCGCCGTTTTAAGAAATCTTTCAGCTAAAATTGTTTGACAAAAATCCCCGCGTGGACAGATGTGATAACGTCCGATTCATTGATGGTTATTTAAATCAACCGTGTTCAGAAGGGTTGAACAGGAGGAGAGGAATTCCTCGGCTCCAGGGTTCGGTCATTTCTGGGACACATTCAGAACATCTCTGGAGGAAAACATGAGGTGTAATCGACATGTTCTCAAGCGCTTGAGGATTCGTTTCCATGGCGACCTGCTGCACATGGACAGAAGAGCAAATATGACGCAGCTGAACAGCTCCAGGTTCTGTTCATGATTTCTCATTCAAAAGGTTCCATGTGGAACCACGCAGGTCTTAAACTACTCATGAGGATCTGCTCTGTTCCACAATATTGATGAAGAATGGAGAGATGAAGTAGAGAAATTAGGATGAACGCAGGATTGTGAACATTCCAGTCCAACCGGTTTTCCTGTTGAATTACCGGAACCTCATGTGAAGATGATGACGTCACCATACATCATCATCCTGCTGTGATGACATCAGCAGGAAAGGTAGACCAGAACACCAGTTGTCATGGAGACGTGCTTGACCGCCATCAACACAAATTATGTAACGTTCACAATCTCTCACACTCAACATTTCCACGGCTCCTTCAACCAGGGCTCCTCACATCAGCGACAGAATCAACAATAATCCCCTGATCCCTTCAGGTGTTGACACTCACCAGGTCTAAGAAGGTGTTCTCCAGGGATCTGTACTCGGAAGATGTCCTGTTGAAAAGGTCCTCAGAGAACTGCAGGTTGGTGACTCGGAGGCTGAAGAACACCACCAGCTCTCTGCCGTGGCTGGCTTTGGTCATGGTGGGAGTAGTCAGGTATGTTAGTGGAGGTGGGGCGGTCACACCAAGAGGCTCCTCCTCCACAGAGGTGAAGCCACTCCCCTGCTCCAGTAACTGGTTTTCCCATGTGGCTGCCGTGTCAGTCGGATCCACCAGCAGGTCTGCTATGCTGATACTTGAGTAACTTTCATCTCTGTTCTCAGATTCCTCCTGGTCTTCATCAGCAGGAACTGCTGTTGGTTCCTGTGTTTGCTCCCCTAAAGACTCAAAGAGTCCAGAGTCGATGCCATGTGGTGTAGATACCTCAGACACAAGACCAGACCCTGCAGGAGGAACAGGGAAGGCATCTGAATCTGGTGGCACTGTCACAGTGATGCTGCCTTCGTTAGCATCAGGTTGTTGTGTCTCTTCAGGTAGGACTTCTAGAAGGTTGAAGTCCTCTGATGAGTCCTGAGCGCTCACGCCTTTGAAGAAAACACAACATTTAGATGTTCTAACATTCCAACTCATGTTTAATTTTTCATACTCTGCTCGTCAGTACCACCTGTTTCTCACCTGTTTTTATGTCCTTCTCCACCTGTGACTCTATGCTGATGACTTCCCGTTCCGTGGTGGGATATTCCTGAAGATTCTGGCCTGCAGGATCTTCAGGTTGTTGGAAGTGTGTTGGTATGATGGGTACATGTTCTTCTGGACGTGGTCTGGAGAAATGTGGATGAAGCAGCTCGTCTTCTTCAGCATGGTCATCGGTTTGTTCTCTGAAGTGGGGCCGATCCCTGCCGTCCACAGGCCTGCGAATTTTGATTGACTCAGCCGGAGGCTGAGTGTTCTCAGGTTTTGATTCTAATCCCTCAATCGCCAATTCTGGATTTTGTTCTTTACCCACTTCATCTTCAGATGTGGACTCTGAAATGTCCAGATCTAAGGTTGTGTCTGCTGCTGCCGCTCCAGATTCTGATGTCTGCTGGGTTTCCTGAATCCCTCCAAGATCCTCTGCCACTGGAACAGTGGCCATTAATTCTTCCTCTGATTTCTGCTCTTTCTCTTTGGTTGCTTCTGGCGTGTCCAGCAAACCTTCTTTTGGAGATGTAGCTTCTTGCTCATCTTCAGGTTCAGAAACCTCGGCTGTTGTTTCTTCTGATTCATCTCTAACTTTCTCTCCACCCTTACCAACTTCTGCCTGTACTTCTAATTCTATTGTGTGATCCAAGATTTCATCTTTTGATGGACCTGAACCACCCATATCTACTTCCAAAGTTGCAAATTCTTGATCTTCTAGAACTTTCTTTGGTTCTAAAGCATCAGTTACCTCAACCCCCAGTTCCAAAACTTTGGCTTCGTCTGAGTCTGAAGGATCTTCTGGTCCTGAAACTGTGTATTCTGTTTGTGACACATCCACTCCTGGTTCTGTAAACATTTCTCCTAGTTTTGAAACCTCATCTTCTGGTTCAAAAACTTCTTGTACTGGTTCTGAATCAGCTGCTACTTTTCCCTCTGAAACGTCTGAAACATCTTCCCCTGGTACTGAAATCTCAATTACTTCTTTCTCTAGTTCTAAAACATTGTCCTCTGGTTCTGACACTTCAAATACTTCTTGTACTGGTTCTGAAACATCTTCAACTAGTTCTGAAACATCTTTCTCTGGTTCTGAAACTTCTTCCACTGGTTCTGAAACTTCTTCCTCTGGTTCTGAAACATCTTCCTCTGGTTCTGAAACTTGAATTACTTCTTCTGGTTCTAAAACATCTTCCTTTGGTTCTGAAACCTCTTGAACTGGTTCTGAAACATCTTCCACTGGTTCTGAAACATCTTCCACTAGTTCTGAAACTTCTTCCTCTGGTTCTGAAACTTCTTCCACTGGTTCTAAAACGTCATCCTCTGGTTCTGAAACTTCTTCCTCTGGTTCTGAAACATCTTCCACTGGTTCTGAAACATCTTCCACTGGTTCTGAAACTTCTTCCACTGGTTCTGAAATTTCTTCCTTTGGTTCTGAAACATCTTCCACTGGTTCTGAAACTTCTTCCACTGGTTCTGAAACATCTTCCTCTGGTTCTGAAACATCTTCCACTGGTTCTGAAACTTCTTCCACTGGTTCTGAAATTTCTTCCACTGGTTCTGAAACTTCTTCCACTGGTTCTGAAATTTCTTCCTCTGGTACTGAAACATCTTCCACTAGTTCTGAAACTTCTTCCACTGGTTCTAAAACTTCTTGCACTGGTTCTGAAACATCTTCCTCTGGTTCTGAAACGTCTTCCTCTGGTTCTGAAACTTCTTCCTCTTGTTCTGAAACTTCTTCCACTGGTTCTAAAACTTCTTCCTCTGGTTCTGAAACTTCTTCCACTGGTTCTGAAACTTCTTCCTCTGGTTCTGAAACTTCTTCCACTAGTTCTGAAACTTCTTCCTCTGGTTCTGAAACATCTTCCACTGGTTCTGAAACTTCTTCCACTGGTTCTGAAACATCTTCCTCTGGTTCTGAAACATCTTCCACTGGTTCTGAAACTTCTTCCACTGGTTCTGAAATTCTTCCTCTGGTACTGAAACATCTTCCACTGGTTCTGAAACTTCTTCCACTGGTTCTGAAACATCTTCCTCTGGTTCTGAAACATCTTCCACTGGTTCTGAAACTTCTTCCACTGGTTCTGAAATTTCTTCCACTGGTTCTGAAACTTCTTCCACTGGTTCTGAAATTTCTTCCTCTGGTACTGAAACATCTTCCACTAGTTCTGAAACTTCTTCCACTGGTTCTAAAACTTCTTGCACTGGTTCTGAAACATCTTCCTCTGGTTCTGAAACGTCTTCCTCTGGTTCTGAAACTTCTTCCTCTTGTTCTGAAACTTCTTCCACTGGTTCTAAAACTTCTTCCTCTGGTTCTGAAACTTCTTCCACTGGTTCTGAAACTTCTTCCTCTGTTCTGAAACTTCTTTCTCTGGTTCTGAAACATCTTCCACTGGTTCTGAAACATCTTCCACTGGTTCTGAAACATCTTCCTCTGGTTCTGAAACATCTTCCACTGGTTCTGAAACTTCTTCCACTGGTTCTGAAATTTCTTCCACTGGTTCTGAAACTTCTTCCACTGGTTCTGAAATTTCTTCCTCTGGTTCTGAAACTCTTCCACTGGTTCTGAAACATCTTCCACTAGTTCTGAAACTTCTTCCTCTGGTTCTGAAACATCTTTCTCTGGTTCTAAAACATCTTCCTTTGGTTCTGAAACATCTTCCTCTGGTTCTAAAACATCTTCCACTAGTTCTGAAACTTCTTCCTCTGGTTCTAAAACATCTTCCTTTGGTTCTGAAACATCTTCCTCCGGTTCTGAATCTTCTTCCACTGGTTCTGAAACATCTTCCTCTGGTTCTGAAACTTCTTCCTCTTGTTCTGAAACTTCTTCTTCTGGTTCTGAATCTTCTTCCACTGGTTCTGACACTTTGACTCTTTCTTCCCCTAGTTTTGAAACTTCTTTTACCTCCTCATCTAGTTCCAAAACTCCTGGTTGTGACACTTCTACTTCTACTGGTTCTGAAACATTTCCTTCTGGATCTGAAAGGTCTGTTTCTTCTGAAAATTGAAAAACTTCTTCTTCTGCTTCTAAATGGTCATGTTCTGGTTCTGAAAGGTCAGCTCCCTCTTCTAGTTCCAAATCTTCAGATATTTTAAGCTCAGCTTCTGTATCTTTGTCATCTTCTTCTAGGACAAATAACTCAATTTCTTCAGGTACGGGCTGCAAAACCTCCAGAAGTTCTTCATCGGCTCCAATCTCTGAATGTCCCTCTTCTTCTAGTAACTCAACTTTAGTGTCCAGTTCTGAGAAGTCATCTGTTCCCGAAATGGAAGATGGAAGGTGTCCACCAACATCTTCTGGAAGATTGTTACCTCTATCGTCTTCCACGAGCTTGGTTGTGGTCTCAGTCGGGGGCTGACCCGTCACATCTGAAGAGGTGGTGACCTCAACTCCAACATCTGACACCTCATCTGCAGCAGGAGCTGTGGTCAGAACACTTGGTGGGGTCGGAGTAACACCGGGCTTTCCGCTGTCCTCGGGAGCCAGATCTTCTGATTCTGGAAGCAGGATAATGTGAGGAACATCTGATTCCACCGGTGCTTCTACAGGAGGACCTGAGCTGAAGTCTTTTACAAGTTCACCAGTTTCGTGGTGACGGATGGTTTTAATCTCATGTGTGATAATTAGCAATTCCTGGTCCTCCTTTGATGACTCGGACTCGTCTGGCGTTGATTGATTGGTGACAACATCTGGGTTTTGGGTCTCCTCCCTCCCGTCAGTCACCAAGATCATCTCCTCATCGCCCGGTACAGAAGCTGTGGGATCCAGCAGGGTCACAAGGTCGTTCTCCTTCTCCAGGGGCGTCAGTGGAACAACTAGTCGAGTTTTTTCCAGTTGCGGCTCTTCAGTGATAACTTGAAGGTCATTGTGTGAATCGGGCTCGCTGGACTGAAGACACAGAACATTCCCAACATGTAACCAACCAGGTCCAGAAATTCTCATCTAAGTTCTTCTAATTACGGAGATTAATGGTCAGTTGCATGTTTCTTTCTACTTTAACATTTACAGGGAATATTGAAGACTGTGGACCTTCTAACCTGATCCAGTAGCTCTACTGAGGAGGTTGGTGCCAGTGTCAGGTCAAACATTGCCTCTGTTAAAGACACAATCAAATGTTCAAACCAACTGGGAATGAGCATGGGATGGATTCCATCCTTCCATGTTACTGGATCTTCTGGGAGAGGCACCTCCTCCTCCTACCTGGGTCAAAATGAAGCGTGTCCAGATCGATTGGCAGCGAGGCTTCTTCCTGCAAAGCTTTGGTCACCATCTGCTTCAGCCTGGACTCCACAGGAGGTTCGGGAAGCCCAGTGGCCGCCTCTGCACTCTCAGAGCTGCTCTTGAGTGCGTTGACCTCAAAGGTGATGGAGTAATGGACAGAGATGCCTCCAGGCCTGCGGAGGAGAATCTGGTTTAGGGTTCTGTGTGACACAAGGACAGATCCCTTGGTTCTGATGGTCTCCAGAGCTGGAGAAACCAATATGTCCGTGTCATCAGAATAAAGTGGTCTGATGGGAATTTCAATGACCTTCTGGATTCTTTGTTGTCCTCACAGGATGTTCTGTGATGTTTTGGTGTCTTCAGCAGATGGAAGCTACCTTTCCTACATCTGTCCTCCAGCATTTCCACAGCTTTTGTTCCTGCTTCTCGCACACAAATTCAACCTTTACAAACCTTTTACAACTTCTCCTTCACATCTTCGTCTGACCTCTAATCATATTTAATGTGAACAGCTTGATTTCCACCTGCCGACTTCTCCTCCAAATGGTCTCCGTAATAATTACTTGCCTCTGCTCAAAAGTTCGGAAATTCAACCGTCGATGGGAATGAAAAGGAACGACACCAGATCTGGCATCCCCACACGACCAAACTGCATAAAATTAAATCAAAATGGCCACATCAGACAGGAGACAACCATCAGACATCCCACATCTCTGCTTCAGGATTCCTTTGAGCTTCTGCTCGCAGCTTTTATGTTGTTGGACTTAATTGTGTGAATAATCTCAGAGGTTCACATGGCGGTTACACAAAAGCAGGAGGAGATTAAGGGACAAACTCCCACTGAGCGCTCGCCTTCGTGTTATTAGCTACGACAGCTAGACACCACGGGGGAGGCCAATTAACGAGGAAGGGGGGAAGGGGGGGCAGCCTAACCATGACCGCAACACAAGGGCTTCCTGTTTTGGGGCTCACCTGACTTTCCTGATAATGAGACACCTCTGACAAACATGGATGGTTCCAGACGAGCTAATCTGACCTTCTGTACCTTTGACAAAAACAAGCGCTTTCTTGTAGCTGCGGTTGTTTGCGTGATCCGATTCACTTAACTCTGAGCAGATCAGACTGTTGGTACAGTTTAAGAGTTCAAAACACAGACTAAACATCACAGGCGGGGGAAGGGGGGGGGGGCATCATTTACCCGTCAGTGTCCTGGGACTCGCTTGCATTTGGGAGAGAAAAACAAAAGAGCTGGAATTAAAACCAGTCAATCAGATTAGTCAAAAATGCTGCTATTGGACCAAGAAACGTCCCTGAGAGCGTTCCAATATGGAGGCTCACCTGATCCCCAGCACGTGGATGCTTTGGAACCCTGACAGTTTGTCGAAGGCGTGCTGCATCTGCAAAACAAGAAGCTTTTAATCACCTAATTCGTCAGACAACAGACTTGGCCGTCCCTGCACAGAGGCTAGCGTAATTACCCCTGAGCTGGTGAATAACACGGGCAGAACACCCGCGTCTCTATAAAACAGCACGTCATGAATGAGGAACCTTCATTGATAGCTATCTTTGGGACACTTAAGCACCTGGACACACTTATGACATAATGGTCTTTAGGTTGTGTCCCGCTGCGGTTCTCGTGAAACCCCACATGATCCTGCTGCTGCTTTAAGAGTCTTTCAAAGGGGAAACAACGCTGCAGGACTTATTCTGTCCCAGAGAGGAAAACACTGACAGAAACAGAGGACTGTGGGTAATCTCCCTCTCCCTGGCCCTGACCTTATGGCCATGTGCTGTAAGCTTCTTTACTATCAGGACAGACTGGGGACAGTGGACGGCAGCCACTGATCAACGTGCTGCAGCAGCAGGAAGAATCACAATATTCAGCAAAGACGGAGGAATGTTCTGATCCTTGCTGTAAAATCACCAACGCAGGTGGGAATAACCGGGGCTCAAAGATGGTTTTCCCTGGAAAAATGACTGTGTCCTCTGCTCTCCACATTTGAATGGGAGTGTTGTCAGATTAACATCCTTAAAACCCCTGTAACCAGTCTCACCTGTTCCTGCAGGTGATGAGCCAGGTCGACGTACTGAGGAGAGTCAGGATCGTCCAGCAGCTCTCTGTAACCCGGGTCCACCAGGTCAATGCTGAACTCCACCGTCTCCTCCTGTGGACTCTCAGGGACCAGGTTAGGAAGCTCCGTGTCCTCCAAAGCACACGGGAAACATTGGTCAGAACACGTCTCCGGCGGCTGGGTTTTACGCAACGGCTAACGGATGCTAACGGCAGTGCAGAAACATCTGTGTGCAAACACTCGTCAGTACCTCCTCAGGGGTTATTTGTGTGATCACGGGAATGGTGAAAGGCGTGGTGGCAGCCATTGTTTGGTCCTGGGGGGGTGTCTCTGAGGGGCTGATGGTCTGAAACTCTAGCAGAGTCACAAAGACAACAATGAGGCTGTCAGACATCAGCTGCAACCCTCAACAGCAGAAGGTCTTAGATGTTTCACCTGTCTTTTCCAGGACCTCCAGGGTCTTCTGCGTGGGTGCAGGAGTCACCGCTCGCCTGTGAGAGGACAGGTGAAAACATCAGCGACTCCAGCCTGAACAGCTCTGAACACGGTCAGAACATCTTATTTATGTTCAAAAAGCCTTTTTCTCTCCAGTTCTTTGCTTGACGATTGCTTGAACTTAAAAGCGAATCACTGCATGTTCATTCTAGTTGAGTTGAATGTGGAAGGTCACCGCCTTCACAGCTGTGGTGAAGATGGCAGCACGTCAGGAGGCCCAGCAGGGGACCACCATAAAAGCACACATGACCTGCTAATGCAGAGGAAGATTGTGTGTCCTCTAAAGACAAAATGAAGTCACCTTAATGGTCTTTGAACCTGTGTGGTAACAGGATGCTCGACTGTCTGTCACTGTCCATGTAATGCTGACAGCCGGGTCAAGAGATCAACCCGGAGATCAGAAGACGATCAATCGTTCCACAAACATGGACTAACAACAGGAATTGATGCTAAAAAATTCAGCAGGTGATGGAGGACGGTAATGGGAATATTCTCGATTCATTGAATATTCAACACCTCAGTTACTAAAGCTAATAAGAAACCGGAAGGTGCTCCAGCTCAGAATGAAGGCAGTTCTCCTCGAACACTGGGAGACATCAGCTAAGTCTTCATCAACAGCTGCTGAAGTGAAGCTTCTGAATAACTGATCATTTCTGTCGTGAAGAGTTACAGCTTTACACCATATTCATCACACACGTGTGCGTTCAGCAGAAACGTCCTTCAATTATTGAGGTCAGAACAACCAGCAGGCCGAGAAGACCTCCACACGTCTGCTGCATGTTAACGAGGTCCTAATGCTTTTTATTGGAGCGATTATGGAGCGAAGACTCGCACCGTTAGATGTCTGATGGTTTCTCAGCCAGTTAGCGTCCTCATGGCCCTCACACACCCTCACACACCCTCAGGCTGCTGTCATCTGAGGTCAGAAAATAAAGAATCCTGTCCGAAGACACCAGATACACCGCAAACCTGGTCTCACACATAATCACCATGGTAACAACTGCTGAACACATTACCTGGGCAAGGGTACAAGGTGTCAGCATAAACACACACACACATAAACACACACGTGGGTTCATGTAGCTCAGCCGTACAGAATTGAAACAGGGTAAGAGTGTGTGTGTCTGTGTGTGTGTGTGTGTGTGTGTGTGTGTGTGTGAGAGAGAGAGAGACACTCACCCGTTGGCAGACGCCCCCCCTCTCCTCTGGTTCATCCTCTGTGGACACAAAACCACCGTTAACGGCAGATGCCAAACAAACACATTTACATACCAAAAGCCCTGAGATCATCGTCATGGTGACTGATCCACAGATATGGATCAGTCTTTGGTACCACTTCTTATGTATGGCTGAACTTTACATCTTCTCCCCCTCCAGGATAATCCTGGAATCTGAAGTTAGTGTTTGCAGGAGCTGGATCTCCTTTAGCAGCCTGGTTTGTGAGTGTCACGCTGGCAGGATGAAGGAACGGGCAGACACAGGCGGGCAGACACAGGCGGGCAGACGCAGGCGGACAGACGCAGGCGGGCAGACACAAGCGGGCAGACACAAGCGGGCAGACACAGGCGGGCAGACGCAGGCGGGCAGACGCAAGCGGGCAGACGCAGGCGGGCAGACGCAGGCGGGCAGACGCAGGCGGGCAGACGCAGGCGGCCAGACGCAGGCGGGCAGACGCAGGCGGGCAGACGCAGGCGGCCAGACGCAGGCGGGCAGAAGCAGGCGAACGTCAGCCTGCTTCCTCCACAGCGGCTCAGAGTTCTGCTGCTTCATCGCGACACTTGCACCCTAACCCTTCATATTAATTCCCTTGCGGAGCGTTGAGCCTCTGTTCTGCGGATGGTGTTGTGTTGACCACAGCTCTTCCTCTTTTGGACAGGCGTAATTATGGGACCCTTGCTGCTGGTGTTCTGCTGCCTCCTCCACATAGACCCAGGATCCTTAAACTGGCACAAACCCGCTCGAGATCCGACTGTTCTTACCCTCTGGATCAGGCTGATGTGCTCCTCGGAGCTGCTGAAATTTTTGCCGAGGTCAGAGATGCAGAGTGACTCGTGCTGACACGTGTGGACCCACATCTGATACTCCGACGTTCCCGGGATTCTGTCGAAGAAGATCCTGAAGGCCTCCCAGACGGCTTCCTGGCAAACTAACACACACGCTGCAGCTTCAGTCTTTAACACACTCCTGCGACAATCTCTCCAAACACCACTGGACAAACGGCTCTGTTTGTCTTTCGCTCGGTTTTAACACTCTTCCGTGCATCATTTGTGGAGTAAAAATAAATATTGTTACAGTATCTGATGCAAATTAGTCCTTTTTTCTGCTTTTCTGCTTTAATTTTGATGGAGAAGATAAAAATCTGAAGGAAACTTTGGAGTTTTGGAGAAATCCAGAACTCAAATGTTTCCAAAAAGTATTCCATGTGGTGACGACACCCCCTCCCCCCCAACACACACACACACACACACACACACACACACACACCACCAAGCTTTCATTCTCGGTTTTCTAGGCCAGTCTTTAAGTACCTCTGAGCTGGTAGTACGCCTGGTGGTTGGCCAACACGTCGCTCACGCTCTCTTTGGGGCAGATTCTAATTCCCGAGTGAAGAAACACGGAGCGTTTGGACCGGCGAGGAGCCGGCTCGAACCCTGAGCCCTCCAGCTGCACAGAGCCGCTGGAGCCGACGTCCTCTGTCTGGGACAGCGCCACCATCCTGAGGGTGTTGTCTGAACCGGCAGGAAGTCAGTCAGTACAATAGTTTCCTGCTCATTTTCTCAAACATTAGCCTAACTACTGATGGTTGATGGCTGAGGTGGAGACGGGATGGGTCTGCATCTTCCTGTACACACAGCTGTGCACAGATTTTAATTTTGGGCCCATTTTCATGCAGATTCCACCAGGAGTTGCCAGCGTTCCCTCTGTCTCAGCAGCTCTGCTGGTTTTAATCAGGCAGGGACACCAAGTCCTGCTTCTATTATCAACATAAAGGTTTGGGAGATTTGAGACTGGAGGAAACGTCCAGCAGCGCCAGATCCCTCCAATATTTACATCCTCCCAAAATAAATCTGAAGAGAATCGTATCAGTGGTTTATGAAGAACCAGCCAAACGCTGCCATTATCCTGTTTTCCCATCCCATCATGGAGATGTTGGGACACAATTGTGGCCGCTGGTGTGAATAAGTCGGAACCCAGAAGATTTACTGCATCTCTGTGTTATCTGATGCATTTAAACAGCCTCTTTGTATCACAGACTGAACCAGTGACAAACGTGCTCGTATTAGGCTTTGCTTCGAAGTGCACCGAACTTTTATCTACATTAAAATGTAAACTTTGGTGTGTGTGTGTGTGTGTGTGCATGTGTCTGAGAGCGAGAGAGAGAGACCTCAGGCTGAACTCACCTTTAACGACAGCAGCCTGTGGGGAGAGGAGGAAGAGCAGCATCAGTCCGAGCTCCCACAGCATCGTAGAACAAGACCGCTTCAATTATTAATGCAAAAGTTTGTCCAGTGGGGTGGGGGAGATGGGAGGCAGGGTGTCCGCAGCCTCAGGTGGAGCTCATGTGCGAGTCTGCAGGTCAGAGGCTGAAGACGCGGCTGAAAGGCTCCTGAATCCCCGGGACCACAGCAGCTACCAGTGTGGCAAGAGTGACGAGGTTAAAAATGTCGGCACTGTTTCGGGAATAATCTGTTTATCTACTGCTCAGACATAATCCGTCTTTACCCCGCGGCCCTCGCTGAGGCGTCATCCTGTTAGTGGCTTTCTGGGGGCATCTGTGCACATGCTGACTGGTTGCTCAGAACAACCCCTCCCTGCCGACGGTGACACTTTACACGGACCTTTTCTTGTCTCAGCTGCAGAAGAGGGCGGCCCGGACAGGAAGTGAGGATTCTCTCCATCGGAAGCAATAACAGCCAGAGTCCGCTGGTGCCGACGGCTTCTGAAGCATCTCTGAGGTGAGGAGACGTCCTCAGCATCAGTGTGACAGCTGCTGCTCTTCACCCCCAGTGGAGGAAACCCAGGACTTTCACCTCCACCGCTGTGTCCTGCTGCCACCGCTGCTGACGCTGACGGATGCATGAGTGTAAATCTGTAACATTAAAGGAATATTCTGGGCTTCAAATCCCCCCAAAAGCAAATACGTCTCAGTCTTTAAGCCTCGATTTAAGAGATTTGTTTTTGTAAATCCTTTAAAACATCACTTAAAAGTGTTCTTCATTCAAACATGATGATTCCTCAGTGATGATGATGACGATGGTGATGATGATAATGAAGGATAAACATCATTTGATGTTTACAAGTGGGGGAAAGTTGAAGGTATTACGTTATTGTAGGTCAGCTGAAGCTCAGACATCACCAAGTTTGGCCATATCTGCAGATCCCAGCAAAAGAAGATTAGAAATTGCTTTTAATCTCTAATCCAATGGCTCCTTCACTGTCCAAGTCCGGTTTCCTGCCTCATGACAGGAGTACAGGAAGTCGGATTAACGGTAAACAACAACAACAACATTGATACTGAGGTGTGGATAAATATCTCCTGCTGAGCTGCAGCAGCATTGTTGTTGTTTCTGTTGTTGGTGGTGTGTGTGTGTGTGTGTGTGTGTGTTTTCTCTGTGATATTGCCGTTTTATTCATGAGCAGAAGAGGTGGAGCCATGACAGTTTCTTTGCTTCCACAGAATCACACGCTGTCCAAATCCAGACAAGAGTCTCTGATAATCTGATAATTCGTCTGTTGGGCCTCCATTTAAGCTTTTGCTGTTAAAAATAATAATCTTACCTCGGGTACGGACATCTTCAGTGGCAGTTTGAACACCTCCAGCCCGAAAATAAAACAAATCCCCCAGATGACAACACATGATTGTCTGAAGGGAGGATAAATAACAATCTGAGACTTCCGATGAGGCCCGTGAGACTCCTCAGGTGAGAACATCAGCTCTGACAGGCGGACGTGACCTGTTTTAATCATTTATTAGATATCCGTGACCATCCGCTACAAGCACGATCAGTCAGAACGAGCTAAACAGGAAGTGTTCCATAGCTTTAATCCTGATTTCACCAGCAATTATCACCATTTATTGGTCATCAACATCTTGTTTTCCATCTGACCAAACACCTTTTAGTGAGTTTGGCTGCAGAGGAAACATTAAGTCATGCCTCCTGTTATGGAGGGAAATGTCAGAGTCCACGCTTTTCACATTTCAGCTCTGCTCAATTAGAACGGAGCTTTGGCTCGTTCTTGACCTGTTGTCGTGGTAACGGCTTCTTTTGGAGTGTCGGTGAAGGCGGCTTCAGAAGCAGTAGTTGATCAGGAAAAAGCTCGTTTCCCTCAATCAACAGGCTTACCTGCATTAGTAAATCTTTTATAATATGAAAGTTGCGGATATTCACAAATCCTCATCAGACTTTTTCCATCTGCACATCTGAAAAAATGTCATTGTTCTTCTTTCTCTGATGCAACTCTGACCTGTGACTTGTTTTGATGTGAGAGCTGCTAATAGAAGATATTACTGGGAAACCACTGAGTATTATCACATCAGCTCAATTACAGCGTAATCAGACTGAGCGCTGCATCATTAGCACATAATTTGCAATCTAGAAACTCCATATTTACTGTTTAACATGATTAATTTGACAACACGTTGCCCTCCAGTCCTTATCAGCACAGCAGGAGCGAGGCAAAGGGACAGACTGCATTAGCACAGAAAATGGATTCAGCACACAAGATAAACCCTGAGCAGAAGGCCCGTTTACCCATCAGCCCTTGCAACGACCCCGAGAGTCTGCGGGAAGAAATGGGAGTTTATTTCAGTTGTCCTCAAATATCTAATGGCAAAAACACTAAAAACACAAAAAACACTAAACTATCAACACAAATCTCTGCTGCTTTGACGGTTCCATCTTTTAAAAAGATGAAATTCATTACTTGGCTGATCTTTAACTCGGGTTGTTGTCATGGTAACCAGGTGGGACGCGTTCTTTATCTTTAAGACAGGAAAGATGGACCTCCTGGTCCTTTTCAACTTAACGTCCCAGGACAAGAAAACAGGAGTAGGTTTATCAACCGTCCCACAGAGCAGCTGACCCGCTCTTCTTCATCCTCTGAGGAAGAGGAGGAGGGCCGACTCTTTCAGAACCTTCTGAGTGTTGGGTGTGAATTCCAGAGGTTTTGTCAGGAGCTTTCTGAACCCTCCTCCAGGCAGAAGGAGGAGAACTGTGGGATGTCTGAAGTGTAGGCAGATGTGCTCCTTCTGTGCTGGAAGCTTCTGAACTGTGATTAGAGGATTTTCTTCTGGTGTCCAGGAGCAGAAAGACATCTTTAAACTTGCAGAAGAACAATGCTAAATAATTTAGAACACACCCGTGTGACACGCCAGCGCAGCTCAGCAGCTCTGGGCTTCATGCAGCTCTCATGCTTCCTGATCTGGTTCTGGGCTCTCAACCGAGCTGGTCTTCACTCCAACAGCACGGTCACTTGTTGGCAACCTGGAAAGATCCTTTTACTGTGAGGTAGTGATCCAGTCCCAGTCTGCAGACCTCTCAGAGGCGCCTGAACTCAGCCACCATGTTGGTCTAGTCAGCCAATCACAGATGAATGTGTTTGGGAAGTATAAAGCATTGGTTACATCTATCCTGATTTCTGTAGCTGTTTTTGCTGCAATCTTTACCTTGTGTGGATGTTGTTGTGTTCCCTGTCTGCGTTCTCTTATTAACCGCCTTATCACCACAGCTATCGCTCCCATGGAAAAACCGTATGGCCGAGTTGTATCCCTTAATCAGCAGACAAGAGCTGGATTTGACTACAGACTCTGAAGACTATGAGGGAATTGAGCTAATTTTCCCCTGAGTGTAAATGTATTTGTGTTCATAAACATGACTTTGAAAATCTACTGGAAGAGGTTGTTAAATGACGATATGAGAATTTGAAGCAAATATGTGATAAACAGGAGGGAAATGTTAGATCCATTATATTAAAGTTATCTCTTATTTGCTTTTACCTTGTTATATTCTTTATTCTCGTTATATTGTTTCTCATTATTTAATGTTTCCTATTATTTGCTAATGCTTAATGTTCATGATGCTTGATATGTCAACTCGAACTTCGCTGGTCAAGGGCGACAGAAATGCAGCTGCTGTGGGGAAGTGGCCTTGACTGGAGACAGAGCTGCAGGGCATGACCCAGGAGGTGGGTTAGGGTTAGGGCCTGACCCAGGAGGTGTTCTTTTAATCTGTCTGATATAGAAGAATGTGCTGTTTGTGAGCTAAGCTAATCAAATCAGTGAAGGCCTACGTATAATCTCACCATTATGATTTACAGTCTTTTGCTTTGTTTGTGACCTGCTATCTTGTGTTTTCCCCTCCCTTAGACACATTTGACTTCTGTAACTAGGGACCTCCTAATTTCAATAAAAGAAGGATGGCGGGAGGTGTGCGTCAGAACGTGTTGGAGATCTGTAACTGAGCACATCTCTCCGTTCTCCTTGCAAGTAAAATTCAAAACTGTTGTCTTTGCCTCATTTGTTTTTGTCATGTTTCAGGTCGTTTGAACCTAACAGCAGCCAAATGATGGACGTGTTCAGAAGATTCTTAGAGCTTCTACTGAAGAACCTTCAGACAGGCCGGATGGGATATGTTTTACACAGAAGGGAATTCCAAAAACTGCCGCAGTTTTAATCAATCCTGCAGGAACGTGTGAGTGGTTAAGAGCTCTTTGTCTCCTTTTCGTCAATAACCACTTTAAACAAGCTGAAGAAGTCTTTCCTGCAACAGCAGCATGAAGAACATCGCACTGTGATGTGGAGATAATTACTGCTGAGCCAGAATTAAGATGGCACCAGCTCTATAATGAAGTGGATCAAACATCTGGAAGGAGAAGTTCATGGTTGTGTTAGAGGTGAAAGCAGACGCTCCAACAGGAAACAGAGGAAAAGTGACCTGGAATAATTTTAGATTATGCAGCAGAGCCTTCAGGACCCCCGGGAGGTGCTGGACTCTCCGGAAACGTCTCCTTCAAGTCTCCGCTTCCATAAACTGAGATAAAGGAAAGTTGAGAGGCAGCTTGTGCCTTTGAAAGAGTGTTTTAAGAGTTTTGAAGTGGGTCATGATGTCATGGGCGTGTGTGTGCCTCGGTTCTTCCGTGTGGCTCCCAGCTCACCTCTGTCCACCCGTGACTGATGCTGCTGCTAACTGGGTTAGCTTAGAACACACACGGGTCGTCTTCACAGCGCGGTGGGCCGCTTTAACACCGGTCCCAGAGGTGAGTCTTATTCCATTTGTATTCAAATTAGATTTAAATTAAGGGTCAGTTGGGTTGAAACTGGACTTTTTCTACTTTTCAGACACAACCGTGTCGCAATTTGTCAACTTTTTCCAAACGTTCATCAAGAAATCTGCCGAAACTTGTCTTTAAAGTGTCGTTTTCTGCCATGGGTTGATCAAAAGACATCATCTTTTCACGTTTCATCAGCTGAAGATCATTTGGATTTATCAGAGAGATGAAAATAAGGATGATGTTGATGATGGATGGTTTCTCCCTTTCTTAGATTAAATGTTCTTTCCAGACGTCACGTTGTTGCACTTTTCCTCAGTTTAACTCATTAATGAGTCTCCTGATCTTCAGGGATACGCCGAGCTCGCCGCGATCCATCTCGCTGACTGTGCGCCTGTCACAGAGACAAATTACAGCTCCTCTGGGTGAGAGGCAGGAGGGAAATGTAGAAATAACCTACAGCCTCCTTTCAGCCCACTTTCTGCTCACCTCAGACAACTCGTTAACTTTTTTACCTGGACGTCTTCCTGCTGGAGTGACCTCTTGAAGGGGAACATATGGAGAACGTCAGCTTCTTTTTACTGCAGGAGACGTATCCAGTCAGCAGAAACTCTGCAAGAAACAACCGGATTTATGGAATTCACATCAACTGGAACCACATCTTCATCATTTGGGTCCTGCAAAGATCACAGGTGATCCTCAGGTCACTTCCTGTGTGTATCTGTGAGGATTTGTCAGGGTGACCAACAGAAAAGTTTAACAGGGCAATGAAGTGAAATTCTGCTGTGATTCAATTATAAAAATGGAAAAGTTTAGGACCAATACTTTTGTGATTTTATCCCATGAGACAACTAGTGAGTATTTGGAGGATGGTAAGAAGAAGCTGCAGCCTTTAACACACGCTCTCTCTCTCTCACACACACACACACCCTGGTACTTCTGTCTTTATGAGGACTTTCATAGGCGTAATACTTTACATACAGCTCTTTTCCCTAACCAATGTTACTAAACCCCAACCTTCACCCTGTCCTCTGACCTTAACCCAATTTTAATATCAACCTTTAAAACAGGTCTTGACCCTCAAACAGACCTTTGAGGTTGTGAGGACCAGCCAAAAATGTATGTCCTCACTTCCCAAAACGTCCCCACTCAGCTAGTAGAATGCAGATTTTGGAACTCACTCACTCACTCACTCTCTCTCTCACTCACTCACTCACTCACTCACTCACTCACTCTCACTCACTCACTCACTCACTCACTCTCACTCACTCACTCACTCACTCACTCACTCACCTAATCAATCAATACTTTCTTTTTCAGGGGGGCAACAGAATCAAGCGTGATTCTCAGTGAGGTTGCTGCACCTTCAGCAATAGAGTCAACCTCAGCAGGGCTAAGATTCTAATGATTGATCCCTGGGGAAACACACGGTGGTCCTGGGATCAGCACAGGAATCACTTCCTTAAACTTAGCTACAGCATTATCTGAAAGACATCTGCTATAGTAAGACTGAGCTCTGAGCATAGAAGAATCCTTAATCATAAATGTGAAAGTGATCAAAGAATGGTCTGACAGGACTGGGTTCTGAGGGACACTGACACATGTTCTACCTCAACACCATAAGTCAGAACTAGATCTAGGGTGTGGTTGAAGCTATGAGTTGGTTGGTTTATCTGCTGGAGGAAACCAACTGACTCAAGTAATGAAATGAAGCCATTTCTAAAGCTGTCATTTACAACGTCTACATGGATATTAAAGTCTCCAATAATAATGACTTTGTCCGTTCTAAGCACCAAGTCATATAAGAAATCAGAGAACTCAGACAGGAACTCTGAATGTGGCCCAGCAGGGGGCCGATATACAACTACAAACAGAAGTGGCTTTTCTGTCCTCCAGTTCAGATGGGTGATGCCAAGAGTCAGGCTTTCAAATGACATGGAGCCATATTTTGGTCTGGGATTAATTAATAACTTGGAGTGATAGATTGCTGCCACTCCCCCTCCTCCAGTAACATGAGGAATATGATAATTAAGATGGGTAGGAGGAGTAGATTCATTTAAGCTCACATACTCCTCCTGAAGCCAGGTCTCAGTAAGACAAAATAAATCAATGTGATGATCCGCTATCAGGTCGTGCACTAACAGGGATTTACACAAAAGAGATCTAATATTTAACAGTCCACACTTAATTGTGATATTAGTTTCTCCAACTTGTGCTTTGGTATTAATTTTAATAAGATTATGGTGATTGACCGTTCCTCTGCTCTGTGCTTGGTGAACTTTTAACCGTGGAACAGAGACTACCTCTATGGTGTTAAATATGTTATTGTTGGTGGATGAGGGTTCTAAGGAAGCAGCAGAGAGGTGTGTAAGACTACAACTCTGCATCCTGGTCTGGACCCTGGGTTGTCAGGTCACTTTGGGTCTAATAAAATTAGCCAAATTACTAGAAATGAGAGAGGCACCATCTCGTGTGGGATGGACACCGTCTCTCCTAATCAGACCAGGTTTTCCCCAAAAAGTGCTCCAATTGTCTATAAAGGCCACCTGGTTTTCGGGGCACCACCGTGACAACATGCGGATAAACATCTCATCGCTGGCCAGATTGGGGAGGGGACCAGAGAATGCTCCGGAGTCCCACATCGTTTTTGCGTAGTTACACACCGACTTCAAGTTAATTTTAGTGACCTCCGACTGACGAAGCCGGGTGTCGTTGGCTCCGACGTGAATAATAACTTTACCAAATTTACGTTTACGTCTCGCCAGCAGCCATAAATTTGCTTCTATGTCGCCCGCTCTGGCCCCCGAAATGCACTTAACTATGGTCGCTGGAGTCGGCTTCACGTGGCGCAAAACAGAGTCGCCATTACCAGGGTCGGTTTCTCAGCGGGTGTGTCGCCGAGTGGGGAAAAACGATTAGCCACGGGAAGCGGGTGGTGGGGCACCGTGGGCCTTTGGTTTGGGCTACGCTTCCTACGAACCGTCACCCAGCCGCCCTGGCTCGCCGGCTACTGCCGGCGGACCGCTAGCTGTAGCTACGCTAGGCGGCTCCGCAGCAGCTAGCTTCTCCTGGCTAACTGACGCAACTCCAGCTAACTCCAAACTGCGGAACCGCGTCTCAAGCTCGCTAAGTCTCGCCTCCATAGTCGTAAATAAACTACACTTTCTGCACCTATTCCCTTCACTAAGGGAGGCAGAGGAGTAAGTAAACATTTCACACGCTGAACAGACAAAGACACCGGGTGAAACAGACGGTGAGGCCATGCTAATGCTAATAGTTGGCTGAGCCCTGTATTTGTTTAATAGGGGTTGTTTCTCACTGTTGTTATCAGGTGACGAGAATGTCCCAAGTGTTCAAATTTTAAGTAAAGTAAATACAACACACCAAGTGTTCAATATTAAGTGAATACAACACACGGTGCACAGTACAACCAACGAACGATTGAGAAGACAGGAAGTGACGCAATACGTTACGTTGTTATATGTGTAACCATTATTGACCAAAGCACATTGCATTCACAAAAAAATGCAAAAAAGATGACAATTTAACCTTTTATTCAAACATATCCTGCACTCTAATAACAACAATGTGCTCCGTTAAAATGTGCTTCACTGTCTGTACTTGAAGAGCTATTATTCAGCAAGCTCTTAAATTGGCTGGTATCCAACCACGTTGCTCCTTCAGCGATCATCACACCTGTGTGAGAAGCTTGTAGCACCTGGTGTGGACCCTTCCAGCCGTTCCTTTTCCTGGTGCTCAGAACCTTCACCATGATCCAGTCACCTGGCACAATGTCATGCAGCGGTTTGGATGCAGGTGATGGGAGCTCTGCCTGAGATAGGTCAGAAGACACATTTTTATAATGTTTATCTTCACAAACTGTAAGGGTGTTTTTGTTTTTGCAATCATAACAGTACAACAGTTCTCCCACTACAAAAACAATGATATTTTAATAAATTAAAACCCACAAAATGTAATTCAAAAAGAGTCAATAATAACTCCTGAATAAGAACAATATCACATACAAGCTCAACAAATATTGAATTTGTGTCATAAGAAAATATGTTTTGCTGTATAAAAACATGAAAATCTGCAAATTACCTCTGGAATTAGGTTTGGGAGTTGCCTTGGGAACGACACCTGCAATTCTTCCCTTTCTCCGGACTGTTGAGCTGGAACCTGGACTGTGTTCACCGCAGATTCCCTGTTTACATTTATTGTGTGGTACATAAAGTCAACTCCAGAAGGTAGTAATGACAACACGGATGCACCATTGTGCAGAGTTGCATCTTTGGCATCATCGCGTGTGTCATCCAGATTGCGACGGTCCCTCCACCTCTCATTCAGATCTTTCTTTCTGAGGTCAAGGTTCACACGGGTCTCGATTTTGGAACAGATCTCCTCAGAAGGGGAAGAAGTTCTGGTTGGTTTCTTTGGAAGTTGGGGTGGAAATAATGATGAAGGTTGTCTCTGTTTAAACGCTGGGATTTCCTGAAGCCATACAAATTTAGCTGGCGTGTAAAACTTGAGAATTTGGAGGTTTTGAAGCCATTTGAAGACAAGAACTCATTGTCAATTAGATTCCCATTGACGACGATCCCGTCTCCTTGGTGGTTCCAGGTGATGGTATTAATTTTGCTGTCATTGATCAATCGCCACAACTTTGTAGGGAATTTTCCATTCAGTGAAACTCCCAGTGTTTGCATTTTTGATCTCTAAAACGATAAATGTTGCAATGAAAGAAAAGAAACATAAACTGTAGATTTAAACTGCAAGATTTGACTTGTTTGGAGTGTTCTGTCGCCTCTTAGGTGCACAATATTTGTCTGAACCTCATTTTCCAACCTCATTAACTGTTTTCTTTGAAACATCAAAGAATCAAAGGCATCTTACACATTCTTTAATCTTCAATGCACAGGCTTCTGTTTTTGTTCAGTTTTCCTGCTGCCTTTGATTCTTTAATGTTTCAAAGAAAACAGTTGATCAGACAAATAATGTGCATCTAAGAGGCGACAGAACACTCCAAACAAGTCAAATCTTGCAGTTTAAATCTCATCAGTTTATGTTTCTTTTCTTTCATTGCAACATTTTATCTTTTTAAAGATCAAAAATGCAAACACTGGGAGTTTCACTGAATGAAAAATTCCCTACAAAGTTGTGGCGATTGATCAATGACAGCAAAATTAATACCATCACCTGGAACCACCAAGGAGACGGGATCGTCGTCAATGGGAATCTAATCGACAATGAGTTCTTGTCTTCAAATGGCTTCAAAACCTCCAAATTCTCAAGTTTTACACGCCAGCTAAATTTGTATGGCTTCAGGAAATCCCAGCGTTTAAACAGAGACAACCTTCATCATTATTTCCACCCCAACTTCCAAAGAAACCAACCAGAACTTCTTCCCCTTCTGAGGAGATCTGCTCCAAAATCGAGACCCGGTGTGAAGCTTGACCTCAGAAAGAAAGATCTGAATGAGAGGTGGAGGGACCGTCGCAATCTGGATGACACACGCGATGATGCCAAAGATGCAACTCCGCACAATGGTGCATCTGTGTTGTCATTACTACCTTCTGGAGTTGACTTTATGTACCACACAATAAATGTAAACAGGGAATCTGCGGTGAACACAGTCCAGGTTCCAGCTCAACAGTCCGGAGAAAGGGAAGAATTGCAGGTGTCGTTACCAAGGCAACTCCCAAACCTAATGCCAGAGGTAATTTGCAGATTTTCATGTTTTTATACAGTAAAACATATTTTCTTATGAGACAAATTCAATATTTGTTGAGCTTGTATGTGATATTGTTATTATTGACTCTTTTTAATTACATTTTGTGGTTTTAATTAATTAAAATATAATTGTTTTTGTAGTGGGAGAACTGTTGTACTGTTATGAATGCAAAAACAAAAACACCTTTACAGTTTGTGAAGATAAACATTATAAAAATGTGTCTTCTGACCTGTCTCAGGCAGAGCTCCCATCACCTGCATCCAAACCGCTGCATGACATTGTGCCAGGTGACTGGATCATGGTGAAGGTTCTGAGCACCAGGAAAAGGAATGGCTGGAAGGGTCCACACCAGGTGCTACAAGCTTCTCACACAAGTGTGATGATCGCTGAAGGAGCAACGTGGTTGGATACCAGCCAATTTAAGAGCTTGCTGAATAATAGCTCTTCAAGTACAGACAGTGAAGCACATTTCAACGGAGCACATTGTTGTTATTAGAGTGCAGGATATGTTTGAATAAAAGGTTAAATTGTCATCTTTTTTTGCATTTTTTTGTGACTGCAATGTGCTTTGGTCAATAATGGTTACACATATGTAAGAAGAAGAAGAAGATGGAAAAAATCTGATTCAGACAATTTCTACAGTCTGCTCACCAATCAGTGACCCTGCAGAGCCAAAGTCCCCCTGTCAGTTAATGGTGGGTCATTAACTTTACGAAGGGCCGAGTTGATTATCGTGGAACATTTGGATATATGGAAGAATGACTTTGTTTTAATGGTAAATTAATGGTAAATTATGGTAAATTAATGGTAAATTAAACACAGAAAGTTGTGCAAAATTGGAGCGGACAGGAGGGGCGGCAGAGACGACAACAACACAACATGACGGCAGACAGACAAACACATGGAGAATTAGGACAAATGCCCTGTCCTCCTCCTTGTCCTCGCCAACCTCCAAGATCTCCCTGACCCATTCCCTCGACCCGAGTTTGGCTGACTTAAAGCTTCCTGTTGTGTTGTGCTATAATCCAGGTGTGAACCTGGGGGTCGCTGCAGGCAGGTGTGTGTGATGAGAAGAGAAGGGGAAGAAAATTAAAAAAGAAGAAGCGCATGGACTGAGGCACAGAGAAGTCTCCGGATAGTTATTTTAATTCCTCAATATTGAACACGGCATTTCCGTTTCTGTGCCCTTGCCTGCTCCTTTGGGAGGATGGTGGGGGGTATAGTATATGTGTGGGGGGTGGGGGGTTAGGAGGGCTGCAGGGACCACCAACACTTTCAGCCACCACGCTGAGCGTTCACAAAAGCCCAAAGCTGCCATGGCGGACTTTGTTACCCTGCTCTCATGTTCTGGTCCAGTTCAGCAGAACCTCATCAGCAAAATTCAGCTGAAATTTCAACAGTCTTCATCATCTCTGCTGGGCTTCATCGTCTCTTCAAGCCAATTTTCAATTTTCCTGTATATATTTTTGATTTGTCATTGACCTCATCCACTCTATCTGCTAACTCAACAGAAATCTCATTGATCATTTGGGTTCCAGTTTCCACACCAGACACCAGTCTGCTCCCAGAATTCTTCTCTACATCCTGTCCGTCTCATCAACACCTTTAGTTCTGTGGCCCCCAGTGAGGTAAGTTGGTTCCTTTATGCTTGTGTCAACATCTTGCTTCGGGCGTGGCACGCCTCCTATGGCCTTCTGCACATCCTCGTCCTCTTGTCCTATTGTCCAACGTCTCAATTTATGTCCCTCAGTCACTTTGGATAAATTCAGTACAACTGATGTTGCAGGAAGTGTAGAGTTCAGTTTTGAGGAATTAAAATAACTATCCGGAGACTTCTCTGTGCCTCAGTCCATGCGCTTCTTTTTTAATTTTCTTCCCCTTCTCTTCTCATCACACACACATGCCTGCAGCGACCCCCAGGTTCACACCTGGATTATAGAACACAACAGGAAGCTTTAAGTCAGCCAAACTGGGGTCGAGCGAATGGGTCAGGGAGATCTTGGAGGTTGGCGAGGACAAGGAGGAGGACAGGGCATTTGTCCTAATTCCCCATGTGTATGTCTGTCTGCCATCATGTTGTGTTGTTGTCTTCTCTGCCGCCCCTCCTGTCCGCTCCAATTTTGCACAACTTTCTGTGTTTAATTTACCATTAAAACAAAGTCATTCTTCCATATATCCAAATGTTCCACGATAATCAGCTCGGCCCTTCGTAAAGTTAATGTCCCACCATTAACTGACAGGGGGACTTTGGCTCTGCAGGGTCACTGATTGGTGAGCAGACTGTAGAAATTGTCTGAATCAGATTTTTTCCATCTTCTTCTTCTTACATATGTCAAATCAAATCAAATCAATCTTTATTTATATAGCGTCTTATACAATCAAAATTGTTTCAAGGCGCTTTCCAGAATCCCAGGGCCTGACCCCAGACAAGCAACAGTGGCAAGGAAAAACTCCCCTTTAACAGAAAGAAACCTTGAGCAGGACCAGGCTCATGGAGGGGGACCCTCCTGCTGATGGGGGGGCTGGGTAAAGGAGAGAGAGGAGAGGAGGAGGAGAGAGAGAGGAGAGGAGAGGAGAGGAAGGAGAGGAAGAGGAAGAGGAAGAGGAAGAGGAGAGGAGAGGAGAGGAGAGGGAGGAAGAGGAGAGAGGAGAGGAAGAGGAAGCTGAGAGGGGGAGAGGGAGAGGGAGGGAGAGGGAGAGGGAGAGGAGAGGAGAGGAGAGGAGAGGAGTCGAGGAGGAGAGGAGAGGAGAGGAGAGGAGAGAGGACAAACCATGACCCAGTGGGGTGACAGAGGCCTGTCAGGTGATCATGTTTCTGGACCCCGGCAGCCTTGGCCTATAACAGCATAGCTAAGATGTGACCTAATGATTAGACGACCCCCTAAGTGTGATAATTTGTCTGTCTATGATAGTAACTGGAACTACAAAATTAACAACAATACGCTTTTTCAAAGAGGAAGGTTTTAAGCCTAATCTTAAAAGTATCGATGGAGTCAGCTTCCCGTACCTGGACAGGGAGCTGGTTCCATAGCAGGGGGGCCTGGTAGCTGAATGCTCGGCCCCCCAATCTACCCTTAGAGACTCTGGGAACCACAAGTAGAGCAGCATTCTGAGAGCGGAGCGGTCTATTGGGCTGATAAGGTGTCACTAGCTCCTCCAGGTAGGATGGAGCTAGGCCTCTGAGGACCTTGTAGGTCAAAAGAAGGGTTTTAAAAATTATTCTAAATTTAACGGGCAGCCAATGAAGAGACGCCAGTACAGGAGTTATGTGATCTCTTTTGTCAATACCTGTCAGAACTCTGGCTGCAGCATTTTGGATCAGCTGGAGGCTTCTTAAAGAGCTGTTTGGACACCCTGATAATAAAGAATTACAATAGTCCAGCCTGGAAGTAACAAAAGCATGAATTAACCTTTCAGCATCATGCAGCGTCAGTAGTTTCCTGATCTTTGTGATGTTCCTCAGGTGAAAAAAGGCACTTCTAGAGACTAATTTAATGTGTGGTAAACTGGTATCTATCAGATAAGTATGATCTAAACCAGTCTAGTGTTGTCCCTTTAATCCCAATCACATGTACCAGTCTATGTAACAGGATGCTGTGATCAACTCTATCAAAAGCAGCACTGAGGTCCAGCAGAACCAGCATAGAGACCAGTCCATGATCTGAAGCTATTGAGAAGATCATTAGTGACTTTAAGAAGTGCTGTTTCTGTGCTGTGGTGAGCTCTAAAGCCTGACTGAAACATCTCAAACAGGCTGTTCCTCTGCAGGTGCTCCAGTAACTGAGTCACCACCACCTTCTCTAGAACTTTAGAGATAAAAGGAAGGTTGGATATTGGCCTATAATTTGCTAACACATCAGGATCCAGTGATGTTTTTTTAAGCAACGGCTTAATCACTGCCACCTTGTAGGACCGGGGTACATAACCTGACACTAAAGAACAATTGATCTGGTCCAGGAGCTGCCTATCAATGGTAAAACATCCTTCAACAGGTGTGTTGGGATGGGATCTAAAAGACACGTGGTGGTCTTGGATTTCTGAATTAGCGATGACGCCTCAGAAAAATATATAGGGCTGAAGGAGCTTAAGGGCTCATTGGAGACCCTGTATGTTCCCACAGTCGGCACATCTGGTGATGGTCCAGTTGTTGGGATGGCCTGGTTAGCTTTCTCTCTGATAGCTAGAACTTTATCAGTGAAGAAGCTCATGAAGTCTTCACCACTAAGGGAAGAAGGGATACGTGGATCTAAAACACTGTGACTCTTGGTTAATTTGGCCACAGTGCTGAAAAGAAACCTGGGGTTGTTCTTATTATCCTCAATTAAAGAACAAAAATAAGCTGTTCTAGCCTTGCGGAGGGCCTTTTTGTAAACTAATAGACAGTCTTTCCAGGCTACATGATAGCTGTCTATTTTACAAGAATGCCACTTCCTTTCCAGTCTTCGCACTTTCTGCTTGAGGGTCCTGATATGTGAATTATACCAGGGGGCACACCTCCTCTGATTTACTATTTTCTTTTTCAGGGGGGCAACAGAATCAAGCGTGATTCTCAGTGAGGTTGCTGCACCTTCAGCAATAGAGTCAACCTCAGCAGGGCTAAGATTATAATGATTGATCCCTGGGGAAACACACGGTGGTCCTGGGATCAGCACAGGGATCGCTTCCTTAAACTTAGCTACAGCATTATCTGAAAGACATCTGCTATAGTAAGACTGAGCTCTGAGCATAGAAGAATCCTTAATCATAAATGTGAAAGTGATCAAAGAATGATCTGACAGGAGGGGGTTCTGAGGGACACTGACACATGTTCTACCTCAACACCATAAGTCAGAACTAAATCAAGGGTGTGGTTAAAGCTATGAGTTGGTTGGTTTATCTGCTGGAGGAAACCAACTGACTCAAGTAATGAAATGAAGCCATTTCTAAAGCTGTCATTTACAACGTCTACATGGATATTAAAGTCTCCAATGATAATGACTTTGTCCGTTCTAAGGACCAAGTCAGATAAGAAATCAGAGAACTCAGACAGGAACTCTGAATGTGGCCCAGCAGGGGGCCGATATACAACTACAAACAGAAGTGGCTTTTCTGTCCTCCAGTTCAGATGGGTGATGCCAAGAGTCAGGCTTTCAAATGACCTGGAGCCATATTTTGGTCGAGGATTAATTAATAACTTGGACTCCCCCTCCTCCAGTAACATGAGGAATATGATAATTAAGATGGGTAGGAGGAGTAGATTCATTTAAGCTCACATACTCCTCCTGAAGCCAGGTCTCAGTAAGACAAAATAAATTAATGTGATGATCCGCTATCAAGTCGTGTACTAACAGGGATTTACACAAAAGAGATCTAATATTTAACAGTCCACACTTAATTGTGATATTAGTTTCTCCAACTTGTGCTTTAGTATTAATTTTAATAAGATTATGGTGATTGACCGTTCCTCTGCTCTGTGCTTGGTGAACTTTTAACCGTGGAACAGAGACTACCTCTATGGTGTTAAATATGTTATTGTTGGTGGATGAGGGTTCTATGGAAGCAGCAGAGAGGTGTGTAAGACTACAACTCTGCATCCTGGTCTGGACCCTGGATTGTCAGGTCACTTTGGGTCTAATAAAATTGGCCAAGTTACTAGAAATGAGAGAGGCACCATCTCGTGTGGGATGGACACCGTCTCTCCTAATCAGACCAGGTTTTCCCCAAAAACTGTTCCAATTGTCTACAAAGGACACTTGGTTTTCTGGGCATCATTGTGACAGCCAGCGACGACATGCGACTAAATATTTCATCGCTGGCCAGATTGGGGAGGGGACCAGAGAATGCTACGGAGTCCGACATTTTTTTTGCGTAATCACAGTCCAGCGAAGGGCATGTGCTCCTCTCTTCTCCACTTAACAATGTTGCTGCTGTCTCTCTCCTGCCACTGAGCAGCTGACGTTAATATAACACCTTGATGAACAGTCCTTTAAACACTACATTTAACCCATATGTACCCTTAAGTTTTGCCCATAAAACCTTTAAAACAAAAACCAAAAAAAACTAACCAATAAATTAAAATAAGAGAAGTTATTTACAATACAGCCTCGGTTTAAGATGAGTGGGCTTTGAGATTTGGATATCCTTCCATTTTGTCATTTTCCATTGAATTCTATGGGGGAGAGGAGAGTCTACTATCACACAAACTAAAGTTTTCTATTGTTAAACTTACCAGTTCTTTATAAAATGACAACGGGTGACAGAGGGCTTGTGGGTAAAGGGATATCATGTCTTTGATCTTTGAACATCATAGACAGACAAATATATTTAAAAAAACACTTTGGTGCTTTGGTATGAAAGGACAGAGTCTAACATATGTCATTTTTATCCAGTATTATTAGGGTAACAGAGAAACCGGTCTACAATTTGACATTACATGTTTGTCAGGAGGTTTTAAGATAGGAATAACTTTGGCTGTTTCATTCTGCTTGGAAATATTCTGGTTTGTAAAGTCATAACAAACACCTACTACTCAGCACTACACAAAAGATGGCACACGGGTAAGTTTTGATCAATTCAATTATTTGGCAAGGAAGTTTACATTAGCTAAAAATAAAATGTCTATTCTTGTAGAGATTGCAGGTTGTTGACAAAATGGTGGACCTGATTGACTTTCTCTGGAATGATTTTTTTAGGGTCTGAGCATTGGACAAGTTATGTTTTTATTATACAGTATACCCTTACCCATGCACAAAAAAATCATGACAATTCGCACACACACATGAGATGTGGTGAAAAATTTGATATTGTTGTTTGGAATTGAACATGAAATAATTTTATTTTGAGAATAGCGTGACAGCAGATATAGGTAGACAAAATTGGCAGACAAGATCTACAAAAATGTAACCGTAACCCATGTCCCCAAATCAACTGGTAGTCCTGTATATCCCTTTTATTGCTGTTCTACTGCAGCTTTATGAGTGAAGTGGTTCATAACGTTTCTGCAACAAAACTAGAAATTATGGGTTATTTTAATGGTATAAGGGCAGAAATATCAGGCATTGTATATCTTTGGATACAGTTGTTAGGGTGGCTTAGTCCTTTGATAAATGGGGCACTGTGCAGTGATTGATAAGCTTAAGGTGATCAATGATACTGAAGACGACCTTAAATAATTTCCTGTTATGCTTGATAATCAATAATGACTCCAACTTGTCATGAGATAAGTGTTTCCCTAGAGTTTCTGTACTCCATTTTGATTTAAAGGGAGACTTCTCTTAATCTTTTTTCTTCTCTCTTCTAACATATCAGCTACCAACACTTGGGTCCATCCGCATACGAGCACAACACAGTGGAAATTGGAAGCATACTCTTTTCCAGACAAACCAATTATCTGGTGCAGTCCATTCTGGGAGAGGGTTCATTTGGCAAAGTAGTCAAATGTTTAAGACTGAAAGACAACAAGACTGTGGCAGTCAAGGTCATAAAGAAAAAAGGAGATTACTACGATCGTGTAGAGAAGGAAGTATGTAATACCAACTTTGTTCATATTTGCCCTTGTATGGTGTTTAATTAAGGTGAACCTTGACATTTGTCTCCTTAGATACAAGGCCTGCTAAAGCTTAAAAGTCTGGATCCAGAAAAATACAACATTGTCCAGATTCACGCAGCCTTTTTTGACAGAGGAAATTTCTGTTTCGTTTTTGAGTACCTGGAAAAAAGTCTCTTTGACTTCATGGAGGAGAACAATTTTCGTCCTCTGCCTCTAAAGGAAATCAGATTTATTGTCCAACAGGTAATTTGCTTCTTCTACGTCTTGCTGCACTTCCTTTTTCATTAATAGCCCTTCAATCTAATGTTGAAAAGGTATAATGAAAGTGTTTTATTGGCTTTAAGCTTGCAGTTGCACTTCAGTCGCTGAGGAGTGTGGGACTAACACACTGTGACATAAAGCTGGACAATATTATGTTAGTGGACCATGAAAAGCAGCCTTTCAAAATCAAACTAATCGACTTTGGGGTTGCCAGGGTTGCATCCACTATACCACAGGGCTCAGCTATACAGGTCCTCTGTTACAGGTAATTATTTTTACAAATATTTAAAATCATGGCAATCTATAAATAACCAACTGTAAAAAGCAAATTAACACCCTTTTATAGGTCTCCAGAGGTCCTTTTGGGTCTTCCATTGACAGAGGCTGTGGACATTTGGTCTCTGGGCTGTGTGGTTGCAATGTTACACCTTGGTAATAGGCTGTTTGATGGGGACAATGAGTTTGACGTGGTAAGTATATTTGTAGTTTACTTCATTCTTTTCTTTGAACTTTTCTGCCACATAAACCTTTTTTTGGTGAATATTGTGACGTGGCATTTTCTTTACCCACAGATGAGGTACATAGTGGAGCTATTTGGTCAACCTCCGAATCGAATGCTAAATGCAGGCATAAAAACTAATCAATTCTTTAAGCAAAGCATGTGCGCATGGAATCGATCATGGAAACTAAAGGTATCTGTACCTAGTTTGTCTCTTCAAGATATTTCTTACGGACTCCCAAATTCACAAATTAATAGGTAGGAATGTTTATTTTGTTGTGCTTAACTCATTTTCTGTTATCTGTTCAGACAGGCTACAGTAGAGGGGGACATAAGCTTCTAGATTCTCTGGATGACATTTTAAGCGTATGTTTTTCCAGTTTTAATTTGTTCTTCATATCAATGTAACAACACTTTCTCTATAGCATAAAGAACATATTTACAGGGTAATTAGCTACTTTAAATCAATTTTTATTGTTCCAGGCCTTCCCTTCTAATGGCAGCAAACATCCAGAACTTAATCTTTTTGTCAACATGCTAAAGAAAATGCTTGACCTAGACCCTGCTACGCGCATTACCCCAGCTCAACTGCTGCAACATGGGTTTCTGACAAACACGGAGTAAGTCTACACAAAGATCATTCATTTCAGTCCTAAAGCCCTTGATTTATCCATTTGAAATATTGCAGGACCTCAGATCATTGTTTAAGTCAAGTATTTGTTGTCTTGAAGGGTGGGGACTACCTCTAAAGAGCCAGAGGTCACTGCCAGCCAGGAAAATGGACAAACTTTACAGACGCAGTGTGAAAACCCCCAGCAGCACCAAGAGAGCCACTTAAAAACGGGGCAGAAAAGAAATCGTGACTCAAAAGATGATGACCCAACTTGTCACGACTCCAAGCGGCCTAGAATACAGTCAAGGGTGACACCAAGAAAGTACACACAGATAAATGCTAATAATTCCAGTGTTCAGAGGAAGCTGCCTGACGGGAAGGATGGTGGGCCTCATCGCTCCACCTCGATGGCCGGGCCCAGGTTCAGCCAAAAAGCTTTGAAAAGAACAAGGCGATACACAGGCAGTAAAGGAGGGAAAAAGTAACTGACTCCCTCAATACCTACAGTATGTGTGGGGTACAGTCCCATCTGGTCTTTCAATCACATATTCACCCTGAATTATAATAAAAGAAGCTGATTTCATTATGTTAAACATTAGTATCTGTTTTTTCAAGACCATAAAGTCTTTACAGAAAATCAAACAACAAATTGGTGCATTCAAATTAATACAATTATTATTTGGGAACCTATTCCCTTGTTTTGTTGTGCCTGAGGAAAAGTTGACCGATTTTTACTTTGTCCCATTTACTCTGCCTATTGTTGCGCAAAAGATTAGAGTAACACTATTTTATATGTTTTTCAAATATTTTATTCTTAGAAGATAATAACATTACAAAACTAACATAATTTAAGGGGCAAAAAGTTTTAGCCCAACTTTCTCGGCAATAGTGATATATAGCTGATGTATAAGTAGTTTGTATACAGTTGCTAAAACAGACAGGAAACAGCTAATAACTGCTAAAGATATGTTTGATAAAGATACACAGGATATCCCAAACTACTTGTAACCAACTATTTTGAATCATTCCTGCACAATCATCAACACAATCATCCTTAGCAGATGTATATGTTGCTCTCACCAGTGTTTTCAGTGTAAATCAATAATTATACAGAAAATAATCAGCCACCTTCTCTCGGTGTTTCTTTTTTCATCTGCTGCTATAAACTAAAATCTGTACATTTTCCATCCCTGTGAGACAAGTCCCCATCACAATTAATGTCACCCTCACATGGACATGGAAGAATTTTGCAATCAATCCATCAATCAATCTTTATTTATTTATTCATATAGTATCTGTTACAATCAAAATTGTTTCAAGGCGCTTTCCAGAATCCCAGGGCCTGACCCCCAACAAGCAACAGTGGCAAGGAAAAACTCCCCTTTAACAGGAAGAAACCTTGAGCAGGACCAGGCTCATGTAGGGGGACCCTCCTTCTGATGGCCGGCTGGGTAGAGAGAGAGGAGAAGGGGGAGGACAGGTAGAAGATAGGATAGGTAAAGCATAGAAATACTGTACATTAACAGTACAAGCTGCTGGTATAAGAGTAGAGTGGGTCAGCAGGGTCGGAGGTCGGCAGGCCACCATAAAGCTATAAAGGCGGCTAAACCTGTTGATAAATACAGGGGGGGACAACATCATGATCAAGAAACAACATCATCAATGATCTACTTGGAGAGGAGAGGAGAGGAGAGGAGAGGAAACCATGACCCAGTGAGGTGACAGAGGCCTGTCAGGTGATCATGTTTCTGGACCCCGGCAGCCTTGGCCTATAACAGCATAGCTAAGATGTGACCTAATGATTAGACGACCCCCTAAGTATGATAATTTGTCTGACTATGATAGTAACTGGAACTACAGAGTTAGTGATAATAAGCTTTTTCAAAGATGTAGGTTTTGAGTCTGATCTTAAAAGTATAGATGGAGTCAGCCTCCCGTACCTGGACAGGGAGCTGGTTCCATAGCTGGGGGGCCTGGTAGCTAAATGCTCGGCCCCCCATTCTACTCCTAGAGACTCTGGGTGTTGGGATTTCTGGTTTGTGTCTGTCTTGGGCCTGCAGGGTGTGGTGTTGAGCACAATTGGGTGCAGCTGGCACTGCAGGTGGGCGCACCTGTAGGCAATTTACATCTTGCTGCCTATTTAAGCAGGTTGTGCCTGCCTGTCAGTGCTGGGGTGTCTGTTTGTCTAGGGTGTGTGTTTGTTGGTCTAGTGTGGGAGCTTGGTTGGGTTCCTTGGTGTTGGCTCCTGTTCCTGTGTTCCTGTTGTCCTGGAGGACCGCTCCTGCTCCCCTTGCAGTCTAGGAGGACTGCCTCTGCCCTCAGTGTCTCGGGGCACGTTCGTGTTGCGCCGGACTCCCGAGTCCTCGCCGGTCCAGGAGGACTGCAGCGTGTTGAGGACTCACCGGTGTTCTGAGTTCCCGGCAGTCCAGGGGGACTCCGTCTGGTTTGGGGACTCGCCGATGGACCTGGGACGGGCGGACGCTGCCTCCCGATCCCCATGCGGTCCAGGAGGACTGTTTCTGTTAATGTGTGCTCCCCTTCCCTGTAAATAAAGCCTTTGACCTCTCCACCACTGTGTCCTGGCCTGCGTTCGGGTCCGCTACCACCATGTATCGTAACACTGGGAACCACAAGTAGACCAGCATTCTGAGAGAGGAGCGGTCTATTGGGCTGGTAAGGTGTCACTAGCTCCTCCAGGTAGGATGGAGCTAGGCCTCTGAGGACCTTGTAGATCAAAAGAAGGGTTTTAAAAATTATTCTAAATTTAACAGGCAGCTAATGAAGAGACGCCAGTACAGGAGTTATGTGATCTCTTTTGTCAATACCTGTCAGAACTCTGGCTGCAGCATTTTGGATCAACTGGAGGCTTCTTAAAGAGTTGTTTGGACACCCTGATAATAAAGAATTACAATAGTCCAGCCTGGACTAACTTTTCAGCATCAGGCCATGTCAGTAGTTTCCTGATCTTTGCAATGTTTCTCAAGTGAAAAAAGGCCCTTCTAGAGACTAATTTAATGTGTGAGGTAAAAATATATATATAGCAAGTACAAGAATACACACAGCCAAGAGGCTAGCAGTTGCTCGAGTTACCATTAGAGATAATTGTACAGATGGCTCATGCTTTGCTCCTGCATATGTACTGATCAGAGTTGGACACATGTGAATCATCTTTGATGACGAAGCAGAAGCATAAACCTCACATTTGTCCGCTTTGGTTGATGTCATCAGGCCGTGTCGAACACAGACAAATACATTTTCATTGAATCCTTTAGTTAAAAGCTTTCCTCTAAATATCTGATTTGCTCCCATAGCAACATTTGCTCTGAATGTTTCAATGTGATCTTTTCAGATTAGCGCTAATCTTAATATTTACAAATATCTTTGATGTTCAAGCTCATTTTGAGCAGATTTTATTCTGCACTTTGTGAAAAGCTTAGATTAATAGATTTCTTAGTATTGAGTTGCACAGTTTATCAGGAGTTGTTGTGATTGATAGATGATTATTCCAGAAGTTTGTGTGTATTCACCGACAAACGTGAAGGTTCTGTGGACGTTCTGCAGATGGCTGTGACCTCTGCTTCTGTAACGTACCGTAGATCTGAGCCCAATTCATCCAGCGTTCCATGTGTCAGTCTGGATCTCTGGAATAATGAGTTCATTATGAAGAAGCAGCTGTGATGACGGTGCAAACACAAACTCTACCGATTCATTTGCTTGGAGATGGTCTCTGATCCGTTTAGTCACACACAGACTATGTGATTCAGCAGTGTGGGACAACCCCGGCATCATCAGAGCTCCTCGCAGACTGCAGCTAAAACAATTAGCGCGTCGATGTCGCTGCCCGACACATCCATTCTTCTCGCTGTCCATCTTCCCGAGTCTGGCCGATGGGAGCCGAGCAAACGGATTGTCGCTGATGGAGATGTAAATGTGTTCTGACTGGGTTTTTTTTAGTGGATTTATATCTATGTGACATGTGTGGCTTCAAGATACACAAGTCTGAAGGTCTGAAGACCTAAACAGTGACGTTAGATGTAAAACTACTCACGTGCAGGTTAGATGAATATGAAGCAACTGCAGCAGGACGTCTCCTATCAGAGCCGTAAACCACCACAGGCACGCCGAAGCTGGTGTAATTGCACCAGCAGGTCTGCATTTTCAGTTTTGTCAGTGGAGAACCAACAATTTACCAAAGAGCCTCTTTTACCGGGGATGGAAGAAAAAGAGTTTTTGCGGAGACGGGGAAATGATTTTTCTTTCAGGGGCTGAAAATGGACCCGAAGATTGCGAGATGACTCAAATTCCACTTAATTCGTGTTTATTTTCCTGTTTTTGTCAATCATCTTTTGACCAAAGTGTTAGGTTTTGCTTCAGATGTCCACAAAAAGGTGAAGTGTTTTCTCTCGCAAAAACTATTTTGCTGCAACTTTCCCGACCTGAATGTTGCCATTAAAATTCAATGTTTTCCTCCACATCTGCACCAACTGTGTTTGTGTGTGAGCCGTCACCTCGCAGCTAAAGTCTTTGTGTTCTCTGGACTTTGAGCAGATGGATGAAAACAGGCGTGTTGACGGGCAGATGTGCTGGAACAGCAGGAGGAGCCTCAAGATGGCTGCCAGAGTTAGAACAGAAGACTGAAGATCTGCTTTATCTAATGCTTCACTGCCGTGAATAGTGGAAGGATGGCTGCATTTCATCACATTTGGAGGAACCACTCAAACCAGTGACGCATGAATGAGGCTGCAAAAAGAGACAGAAAAACTCAGAGGACTTTATGAAGCCAATAATTCCAACCATCAACACCTCCAAGACTTTGGTTTCTAATAAAATATTGAAGTTAGAGCCAGAAGACGAGTGTTTGGCCTTTATTGACAGAAGACAGAAACGCTTGTGACAGCTGCCGCAGGACGCAGACAGGAAATGTAATTCTTGCTTCAGTATTATTAGATATTCTTTTTTTTATGACCCAAAGCTGAAGACAAAATTCTGCTTTGACGTAATGTTTTCATGCAAATGATCGCGCAGGTGCCCGACCTTCATGCAGTCGGGGGACCTTACCGAGATCACAATCATGAGGCTGGGAGGCTCCAGTGCAGGGGCGGGGCCTTGTCCCACGGCAGGATCTGGTTGGGTGGGGCCTAGATCTGGGAGTGGGGCTCTTTGATCGGGACGGATGATGAGAAAGGAAAAGCAGCCGCTGCAGATGTGATCACACAAACCAATGTGTCAGATCCATCATAACCACTGGGGAGCATCACATGTCTTCATCCTCATCTCCATCACGGCGGTGCTGTCCTTCACCGCTCTTCTGTTTGCCTTTTTCTCATCCTTGACTCATCCTTCTTGACTCATCCTCCTTCGGAAAACACTTCAGCGCAGTAATTAAAGCATCAGCAGGAGGACAGAGCGCCGTGTCCACCATGTCCGCCCTGTCCACTGGTACAGGCACGGACCAACGCTTGATCGTCCACGTTCACGCGTTTTTTTGAAATATCAATTTAGTATGAGAGGTGGCGCCATATATCTGAAAACCTCTTTGCAAGAATATGATGATGATGATGATATCTGCAGCCTTTTAGATGTGTAAACTGTTGCTATGGCAACAAATCAGCGATTGAACACAGACCTCGTGTGATAAAATCATCACAGATATCTGTGGAATTGTGTGTGTGTGTGTGTGTCTGTGTTTGACGATGTACGATAATATAAATGTGGAGTTTTTAGCCAGCCCACCTGGAGTGGGCCTGTTTCTACCTGTCTTTTCTCTGTTTCTTCATTATCTCCTCCTGCTCAGCCCCGTTTTGCTGCCATCTCTTGCAAACATCAAAGAAGATAAAAGCTCCTGGCTGAAGACTTGTTCTCAGAGCATCTCTGGTGACATTTGCCGTCCAGATTCTCGGGATGCTGCGGTCACGGCTGTGCTCCTGAGCGGAGCTGCAGATAAGGCAGCAGCTCTTTATCCAGGCCTGAGAGCTGCGGAGCTCTGGGCTGCCGCCATTGTGGAGTCCTGCTGAATCACCCAGGACTTATCTCCACCTCAAACAGCTGAGGAAATTACTCTGTGAAGCTGAGAGAGGGGAAAAAATGCTCAATTTCAGCAGTGGAAAAAGCCGCAGGTAACAGGTTTTTTTCTCTCCTCGTCCATCTGGTGTTCGCTGGTGTGAATTGAACCTGCAGCAGCAGAATGATTTCATTGTTTCGACAGTGAAATTCAAGCATATGCGGGGGTCAGAAGTCAAACCTGCCAGGAATAGAATTCTTGGATCTAACAGAGTCAGACACATTTTTAATTTCAATAATTAATATTAAGGAATTCATCTTTTCTTCATCTGTGAGAGGAATTAAATATTCTCTCAGAATAGATGAGCTGTACTCTGCTGCCTTCTGCTGTAATGAGCATCATCATCTGACGGACGTCAGCGGTCACCTGACCACCAACAGGAAGTGCATCGGAGCAGTGACGACTCAGCTCTGTGGGACGTCTGATCGGATCTCGCTGAGCCTCATGAGACCCGGAATCAACGTTGGGGTGAAAAACGTGACGCGATGATGAGTTGCTGAAGTGAAGTAGAGCTCGTCCTCCCTCTGACGCCTGCACAGCAAAGATCTGATCAGCTGACCTGGAGCTGCCTGGCCAGGCTTTTGTTTACCCAGAATTCCCTGAGCTGAACTGACAGGGTCACTTCGACTGGCAAAGCACAAAACTCAGGAGTAAAAATTGAGTGGAGACCAGGGCTCTTTCCGAAACCCCCCCCCACCCCCCACCCCCCCATACCCTACATAGTGCACTCAATAGTGTGGACGCCATTTTGAAATAGTGTCCGAATTGTTAGTGAGCATCGCTGTACCCTATGTAGTGCACTCAATGTATCCCACAATGCACTGCGAAAAGTAGTGTACAAGCGAGCACCCTTGGATGTATTGGATGTGCATGTGTATCGGAATTTTTTAACGTAATTTCTATTGTGCGGTTTGATATATGAAATTTTTGGAAATAAGATTTTTTTTCAGTAGGGGTCCAATATGATCATCTTAAAATATTAAACATAAAACATAAATGTGTAAAAAAAAATCAATCAATCTTCACTGATCCCCCCCTCACTTAAAATTGTTCTTCGGAATCGTCTGTTCCTCACCAGGCGACAGAATCTCAGTAAAAGAATATTTACAAAGATGAAAAGTAGCTCTGGATCCATTTTTTGATGAAAAATTGCTTTATTAAATGTTTTCACTACAGCGGAATATGACTTGAGAATGTGCCCTCACGTCTTGGCTTGAAAATGTCAAGAGACACTAATTATTTTAGGTAATAAGTAATTATTATTGTATTATTATTGACATTAATATTTCATTTGATTATATAAAGTTAACTATAGGGTAAAATATTGCATTTTGATAAAATGACCGCTGAATGTATTTCTGATGGGTTAGAATAATTAAATGGACCTGGCCACTTTTCCCGGCGACCGGTTCATAATTATTATGCGACACCATGACGTCACTTTACGTGCGCCGTAAATGACGCCGTTGTCCAAATACTAACTTTAAAGTGAGTGCACTACGTAGTTCACGCAATCCAGGTCCCCCATGTAGTGAGTAGGGAATGGGGAACCAGTGTGTGGTTTCGGAAACATCCCAGGTCAGCAAGACAGCAGGTATGACCTCAACAGGAAGTGATTTCCCCTCACCGCGTTTCACTTCCTGTGTCCAACTGTTCATATTTTACGTGATAATGCTCGCCTCATGTTTACCTTCTACGTCCGCTTTGACCCGCTCTTTTCTTCTTAAACCCGTCTGCACCTGCTGAGAACAATCATCTGCTGTCTGTGGCAGATGAGCAGGAAAATCAGGACGGAAGGACAGAGGACAGAAGGCAGGGGGGACACACCTCCACAGACCCTAACATCAACACCCCTGCTGAAGGGTGAGGTGTGCTCGCTGCTGCATCCAGAAGATAAAAAGGTTCCGCTGCCTGATACGTTTCCATCAGTCCGGAAAGTTCCAGCTTTCAGGGTTATAGAGGGAAATCAAAGCTTTGTTCTCTGTCTTCTTTCCTCATTTGTTATTTCTTGGATTCATTTTATGTCACGATTTCAAATGTTTGCACGTTTGATCTGGTCCGAGCGAGGCTAGCGGAGAATGATCCTGTGTTTGGTTCTTCTCAGCTGCTCGGGCATCCTCACAGGAGGAAATGAGAATCAAATGAGCGTATTTGGAGGACATTTCTTCTAACCAGCCGGGCTTCAGGCATTCCTGCTCACTTTCCGTGCCCGGATCTTCTCCAGCTGCTCCTAAATTTGATCTGGCAGCGTGTCCATGTGTGGCAGCCTCCCTCCTCTCTGAGCTCCAGGCTGTCGCTGACAGAAACTTCAGCCCTTTGCCAGCAGCTCTATCAGACACACTTTTCTGTTTTTATTTGCTTTTGTCCCCAAGAGGAGGGTGTCGGCGCTCTCTTCGCCCTGCCCGGTGGCCCGTCTCACACGCCGCCTCCTCTCTGAATCGCTGCTTCTGAATCATCCAAAGTAGGATTTTGTTGGTTGAACTGAGGTTTCGACACACTGGAACGAAACCTTTGTGTTTTTGTTTCAGCGTCGGTGTCATCCACGAGCACCATCTGACTCAAAGTGCACGTGCACGTGAATCACAACGACATCAAATGCAGCTCTGCAGGAGGTCATCGGCCACACGGCGCTGAGGTCGTCGGGCTAAATTTGCTCATTTTCTTTGATGTTTGAGGCCGTCTGCTGTGATTCAGTGATGATAATGATCAATGTCTTCATATTAGAAGAGGCCACACCCACTTCTAGACAGGAAGTGAATTGCTTTAAACCATGAACTGGGCGCCGTTGCCCAGACTCGGCCTGGCTGGTGTTTGACGCCATCTTCTGACCTCTGATTGGTCTTTTGTGTTTAGTGATATTCTGTAAGATGTTGCTCATTTATAGGATAAATGTGATTTTCCTGTTCTGTCCAGCCTGTAAGGCTAAACTCCCACTGAACAAGACATTATGTCTCACTGTTCTCTTTCTCTGATTTCTGCTGTCAGTCTGAGCATTTTAGCTGTAAAGACTCTAAAACTCCTCCTTTCACCGTCTCCCTACTCTTCACCATAAAGACTGTTCAAACATGGCATCTCTCCTCCGTCTCTGGCCCAGCAGGAGCTCAGATTCCTCCTCCAGATTTTGAATTATCATCTTAATAGCAGCTGCGTGCTCCTATAATGCTTCTGCTGTCATCTTCAGTGGCATGACAGGTTCTACAGAGGCTGCTTCTGATGCCGCACAGTTTAGCTCTGCAGGCATCTGGGACAACGATTAAGACAGTCATGAGTGTAGGAGGAAGAGGATGAGGAGAAGAAGACCCTGTCTCATTTAAATAAAAAGATTTTAGCAGGTTTGATTTTAAAAACACAACTTCAGCAGTATTATAAGCATTAGCCAGTTTGACAGGAAGTCACTTTCCCAGGTTTTGTTTTTGATGAATTAGGTGCTAATTGACTTTCCTTTTTGCCTGTTTGTGATGTCACACACACATTATCCTGCTTCAGCTCCTCTCTGCCCTCTTCATCACCATCACACACTCCCCCGTCAGCGAGTGAGCTCGTGCGCTGCTGGAAAGGGTCGACTAGATTCCCTCCACGTGTGTTTCTGCTGGATTGTTTGGAAGTGGGATGTTTGGCTCTGCCTCGCCTACACACACCATCACACACTCTCCTCTTCCTCTCTGTCGCTGAGCTGTTATCAGCAACTCCACAAGAACTCAGAAACAGAAAGGAACAGATATTTCAGCTTCATCTTATATATTTTATGTAAACATTCATCAGAGAAACAGGAGATCTCTTTGTCTCTTCTTCTGTACTGTCAAAGTCAAGCAGGTGCCTCTTTCTCCCCCTCTGGTGGTGGGTTGCAACACTGCTGATGAATGTTTGTGGTGTCCTGTTGCCCCTCCAACCAATAAGTTGCCGTGACACAGATATGGTGATCATCAGGATTTATTTTAGTCCAACCAATAACAGAACTAAAGGGAGTGAACACACTTTTTAAAGCACTGCAAGGTTCCACCAACATGTGTTCCAGATCCTCATCCAGAAGAACAGAAGCAGTCCGACAGTTCCTCAACCTCTGATGTGACAACGGAGCTCCTGAAGCAGCTGAGCTGGAACCCCTGACAGAGTTGATCTCCTCTACAGGTGCAGGTTTGAGGCTGCAGCTACTGTTACGGGATACAGAAAAAGATGGAACCGAACGGCAGAAACAGACATTTTTGTGCTGTCAAACAGTGGAGAGAAGATGTGAGAGGAGGCTTTATCACAACTCTCACATTCACTTTCTATCAGTGGATTCACAGTCGCCTCCGAGGCCAGAAAAACGGAAGTGTGATTCCACAGAGAGGTAAAAATCTGAAGAGCGAGAGACACTAAAGCTGCGAGGAGACGACCTTTTCTTCCTCATTTCCACTGTAAAATAAGGCTCATCTGCATGTTGACAAGAGTTTGATTTGTGCTTGAAATTGTTCTCTACAGAACAGCCTGGAAAATAACATCTGCCAGCATTTTCCCTGACAGCAGGACGCTCTGACACGCATTTGTGTTTGAGGTGGCGGCGTGGGGACGTTTATATCAATCGCAGGTTCAGAACCGGGTACGCCGATATGACTCCATCTATATTCCACTCAACATGTTTATTTTGGCTTCTGCTGCGCCACCTGTTGCCAGCAGAGAATCGATTGCCGGGGCTGAGCATCAAGGTGATCAGACGGCCACGGTACGTTCGGACAAAAAGGGTAGATGTTGGCTCTGAGGAGAGCTTCTTCACTCTGATGATGGTTGTCCCATAAGATGGACGCAGGTGATACACAGTCCTCGGGCTCACTGGTTAGCATGCTAGCCTGTCCTGTGGCTGATCCCGAGTCAGTCTTCTTTGCTGGTTCCTGTCAGCTGCTTCTCGGGCGCAGAAGAAGGTTTTGCTGACGCTGATCCCCTATCACGATTCTTGATCGCACAATTATTGATCACGCTTCCCCATCGGCGACAGAAGACAGTCTCTTTACGTGACAATACCAGAACGGACATTTTAAAGTGCGTCTTAATGCTTAATCATCACAACTCATCCTCACAATTGCAAAGACTTCACTAGGTGCGACAGCATGAAAGGCAGCGGTGGAGTGAGGAGACACCGTCACGCACATTAAAGATTAATGTGCGTCACAGAGGACACAAACATTCCGCAGCAAAGCCCAGAACGAAAGAAGAGGGTGCGTTTGATCAGACATTCAGAACTGACATTTTCCTCCTCGCTGCATTTTTCCGCCAGTTGGCTAATTAAGGTGCAAATGGCCGCAGCGCATTTAATCGTGGCGGAGCAAATACCACCACAGATCCTCGCCACGATAACACAAATGTCGGCGCTCTCGTGCCTGTCGCAGCACTTGTGCCTCCCAATCACAAAGTGTTGTATCAGGAAAACGTGCCAGACCCTCACAACAGGCCATAAACTGATTTTATTGATCTTTTTCTCTGTTTTTTTTCAGCGGCAGCGGCAGCAGTGTGGCTTTAGCGCCGCTGCTCATGTGTGCTGAAGCACCGGACGGCTTCCTCTGACTGACAGAGCCACCAGATGAGCGGATCGATACCGTAGAGCACGGCTGTTCGCCACAGAGCTACAGCCCAGCAGGACGGCCACGGTCAGGCCAACATCCAAGATGGCTGCCTGAGAACACGTATGTCACTGCGCTCGCCAGTCTCTGGCAGCCATCTTGGAAGTGATTCAGCAAACATGCTGTCGCTGCCTCTGCTGCTGGAAATACCTGCCTGAATTTGGGCATCTAACCTTTCATTTTATTTAAAAAAAGCAACAGTTTTCCAGAGAGAATGGTGAAATTAATGGTTTGAGCTTCAAAAGCTTTGTCCTTCTTTCTGTGGGAAGGTTGAGACTCTCATGTCTGTAGGTTAAATACTTGCAGGAGTTTAAACAAGAGGTTATGATGTGAATTGATGGATTTACTAGTCCTGTGGGCTCCTGTAAAATGCTAGGTTATTGCTAACAAACACAATATTGCAATGAGAGATAAGTTGATGATGCCACCTGCTACACCCTTAAGTTACTACACTTAGCTTTATTGCTAAGGTTATTGCTAGCAAAATCCCATTTCAGTCTGAAGTGCAGCCCACCACCAGGGGGCGACAGAGATGCTTTGGTTTCACTTATGGGATGAGCAGAGATGCTGTTTAAACCTTCTTCGTGTTTCTTCCAGTGATGTCAACTACAAATATTAGCACACAGGAGCAAAGAGTTAGCTAATCAGGCTTTATACTGCTAGCATAAGACACAGGTTATTACTATAACCTCGCATTACTATATTAGGTTATTGCATTGTGGGTAAATTTGTTGTCCTCGCTCTGTTTTTAACATACAGACATGAGGGCATCTGTAACTGTGGTCGTTTCCTCTACCGGACTGAGGAGAAAAAAGAATGGACGTGAAAACAAACTCGGTTGATCGTATTACCGGATTACTTAAATCATTGCATATTTCGTGCAGGGCTGTAGCTAAGAAGGACCCAAGGTCATCAAATCTCTTAAACGGGCTAACTTTAACGATATCGCACTTTTAGCTGGCTCTAAGGTGTAAATGATGCCGACCAATCAGAGCAGACGGTGCTGTGTGTAGGCGGGGCTATAAAAGGAAGTGTTTATTTGGCAGTTAACAGTTAAAATTTCTGGTTCAGAGATTGAAGCCACAACCCTGCACGTAAACAAGCTTCCCATCTGCAGTATTTCCATCTTTTTCCACGCTAAATCGTCTGGTGACCTTTTTCCTCATCTTCCTCATCAGAAATATGCCTGCGAAGGACCAGCAGCAGCTTAAACCTGATATTTAACATGTGGCAGCTTGTGTGGAGGTAAAGTGTGAGTCGGATGGGAAAATATGGAGATTCTTTTACTGTTTGAAGATTTCCATCTCCGCCTCTCTTACTGAAGACTCAACTGCCACATTTCCATAGACGGTCTGCAGGAACATCTCTGCTCAGCGTCTCCCGGGGCCACATGTGACCATGTCATGAAACATCGACGCTAATATTAACAAACGGAAATGCACCTTCATCAGGAGCACAGCTGGCTTTAGAGTTTACAGTGTGACGCCCAGCAGGCTGATCCAGACTCTTCTGGAAATGAGGGAAAGAATGTTCACAGATTCAAACATCTACACGCACTTTGGAGCTACAGCAAGGAGAAGAAAGGAAATACATACACTGGCCACGTGAATCTACCACATCCTCACTGTTGCCTCACGCCAAGATCCGGCTCTCATCTCCATCCAGGCCAGGCACATCTGAGGAACTGAACGCAACTTGTAGGCACCATTATTTCCCATTATTGACCCAGGAAAACGAAACAGGAGGGTTGTTTTTTTGCCCGAGGGGCTCGTGGTAGCTTCGCTCTCAGCGCTTTGTGCTTACAAGCCAACTGGCGTGGACTGTCAAACTCATATGGCAAAGGGAGTCTGCGCAGTGGGGGGGGGGGGGGGGGGGGGGCGCCCTACAGTGGGGGCTATGGGCTTTCTCCAAGTCACTGATAAAGTCATCAAACAGTCAGTGATCATATCCACAGATGTGTTCCCACATATAAAGACACTGAAAATACGGAGTGATGGTGGAGTTCTACAGGTGTGTGTGTGTGTGGGGGGGGATGGGGGGGTCTGTTCAGGCCCTGCAGCACTTAAACCGTATCAGTTTGTGGAAAGCCTGCTTGAAGTCCTCGTTGGACATGGTGTAAATGATGGGGTTGATGAGCGAGTTGAGGTAACCCAACCAGGTGAAGCTGTCGAAGAGCTCCGGGTAGAAGCAGGACGGGCACACCGGCACCAGCAGGGTGTAGATGAAGAAGGGCAGCCAGCAGACGATGTACGCTCCAAGGATTATTCCCAGGGTTTTGGTGGCTTTCCTCTCGCGCGCGGCGGAGATGCGCTTCTTCTCCAGCAGCGCGTCGGACACGGTGACCTTCACCTGGCCGATGTTCGGGGACGAGGTAGTGTCACAGGAGGAGGAGTCGTTGGTCCCGTAATTGAGGGAGGTGGTGGACGCCACCGAGCCCGGGGAGTTGGTGATCAGGTGCGCAGAGGTGAGCCTCTTCCCCGGCTTGTTGTGCGACTGTTTCAGGATCCGTTTGCGCGCCTCCACGTAGATGCGCCCGTAGAGCGCGATGAGCAGCAGCGTGGGGATGTAAAAGGCGCCGAAGGTGGAGTAGATGGTGTAGAAGATGTGGTCGCTGTTCACGTTGCAGCTCGTCACCTCTTCCGCCTTCACCTGGCGCCAGAAGAAGGGCGGCAGAGAGATGGAGATGGCGATCACCCAGGCGGTGGCGATCATGCCGGCCGCGCGCGCTGGCGTGCGCTTCTTGGAGTACTCCACCGCGTCCGTGATGGCCCAGTAGCGGTCCAGCGCGATCACGCACAGGTGCAGGATGGACGCGGTGCAGCAGGTGATGTCCGAGGACAGCCAGATGTCGCACATCACCTGTCCGAGCGTCCACGTCTGGCTGACCGTGTAGAGCGCGCTGATGGGCATCACCAGGATGGAGACCAGGAGGTCCGTGACGGCCAGCGAGGCGATCAGAAAGTTGGCCGGGGTGTGGAGTTTTCTGGACTGGTAGATGGTGGCGATGACGAAGGCGTTCGAAAGCGTCGTGGCGAAAGTTATGAGCGCTAAGGTGACGGCGACCCCCGCCTGGACCGCCACGTTACCGTCGCTCCCCTCCGCTACGGGCGTCAGATTGGCGTGCGTGTAGTTGCGGGAGATGTTGAGCAGCTCGGGCGCGGGTCTGAGCTGGCTGGCATCCTCCATGCCTCCACCTTCCGAACCGCCCTGTCATCGAGCTGCAGGACAGCCGGGACCAGACAGGTGATTCTGCCTCCCCCTCTTCATCTCACTCTCCTCATCCTCGCGCATCTTCCTCAGCGGGAGCGAGGCTCCTCCATCATCCGTCCAAGTCTCCCGTTTTTCAGACCCACTCAAGCATCCAGACGCGAACGGAGCCGCTTTAATTTAAAAAAAAAATCCGCACAAGTTGAGGCTGACTCCAGCTTTTATAGCCTCCCCTTCCTCCCCTCCTCTCCCTCCCTCTCTCCCTCTCTCTCCTCAGACTCTCAGATGGTGAAATGACTTTTTTTGGTCAATAGTGAATCATTTCTATCGCAGCCTGATCAGACTGCAACTGTCGTGGTTGGAAGCTCTTCATTTCCAAATAACCACTCATTTATGTGAGCTGGGTCGTTTCTCCTGCACTTTCCATCTGTAACAAGACCCTGACGTCAACACCGTCCTGCCACCGGGCTTGTTTGTTTGTTTGTTTGTTAGGAAATGGTGATATTCGGGCCTGGGAAGAGATGATTACACTTTGAACCTAAAACACCAGTGCTGCCTGTATATGCTGATCACGGCCGAGAAATACTTTGGTTTGTTTTCTCATTCATTTTATCATTGAGGTCTGATTTTTTTAAAATATATATATATTATTATTATTATTTTCAAGAGCTCCTGCATCTACTATTTCATTTTTAATTTTTATTTAAACGTGTGTCGATATGCTTGACTCTAATTTCATCATCCATAAAATAATTTGGATTAAACTGGATATTGAACAGTATTGATCAGTGATCCGTTAAAGTTCCATCAGATAATACTTAAAAGTGGGTTAAATAAGACTCTTTTGCACGGTTTTAAAGGCTATCATAGACTATTTCTGTGTGTGTATCAATAAAAGGCACAAATGTGTTTTAACATATTTATTTCTGACAGCAGAATTAAAAGGTTTCTGGCGGAAGTCACTGAATCTCATTTTCCTGTAATAACATCGGCTGTTCCGTTAGCATTAGCTGTTCTATTAGCATTAGCTGTTCCGTTAGCATTAGCTGTTCCATTAGCATTAGCTGTTCCGTTAGCATCGGCTGTTCTGTTACCATCAGCGTCGAGCTCCACTTCAACAGGTGCTGCTCGATGGAGAGTAAAACTAGTAATCTTCAAGGTAAACCAATCCACATTAGCTCGAAATGTAATTTTTAAAATATTTGCGCCAATAATATCGAGTTTATTGTCTCTGTGTGAATGAAATACTTTAGCGAAATATTGCGCTAACGTTAGCCTGCTATTAGCGAGGTGTTATGGTAATAATGGATACAGTTTCCAACTACCAGATTTTATTTTATAATAAAATATTATAATAGGTTATTTAACATTTGCTCCAATCTACTGTAACATTAAAATGAAAGATGTGTATTCTCGAACAGGTGGCGCGGCAGAGCTAGTTTAGCTTAGCATTAATATTCATATTGAAACAACAAACACGTGTATTAAATGGGTTTGAAGCTAGTAAACGTGTCAAGGTTGGTCGCTTTGAGTTAAAGTTTTTTAAAAACTCAAACCTTTATGCAGTTATGTCCTAAAATATTGGAAGAGACATCTTTAAAACATGCCAAGGTGAAGTCGTTTTCAGCAATAATTCTGATAGAAGCCTTCAATCCAGCAGAAAATGTGTTTAAAATGAAAACACCTTCATAACGTGGCCGCCTGCCAGACAGAACAGTTGTTTCAGTTATTTCTTCAATTTGGCTTAAATATTACGGCTTTATGGCTTTACTTTAACGGGCAGAGAAACTAGGATAAGAAGGATGTTGATGGTCACCCATGTGATCCTCACATGGTTGGTGAGGAATTACGCCAACCTTCAGAAAGTTCTTCAGCGTTGATCGTTTTCACGCCTCCCTTATTTCCTATTTCCATCCAGAGATGTCGCCGCTGGGCTTCTGCTCAGATTTGCCCCTTGTTCTGTGTTTCCAGGCGCGTGTCGGAGGCAGTGGGCTCTCTCCCAGGCCAGAGTGGCCCTGGCACTGGTGCTGGTGAAGATCAAACCCTCGGGTGTGAGCGCTCGACAATACGCCGACGCGTTGGCCTCCAAGCTGAGAATCCTGGATGAAGGCTGGAAGAAGGAGGCCCGGGACCTGCAGGAGCAGGTGCTGAGGCTGCGGCAGGAGCTGCTGATGAGCCGGTGGTGGCGGCGGTGCCGGTGGTGCCGGGGGGGCTGGCAGCCAGCAGCAGCGAGGCAGCAGGTGGAACACGTAGACATGCAGACAGAAAGCACATGTTCACCACAAGCATCAGCGTTTGCTAGAGGGCCACATTGTCTGGTGTCACTTCCCCTCTCCTGGAGGTCTCCAAGGGTCCAAACGTTCTTTCTATACAAATGTGCAAGAAAATAAATCAAATCTTTCTTGGAAAAGTAGCTATTTTTCTGGTTTTCAGGTAGCAGAAACAGTCACACTTTGTCTTTTTATGGTTCCAGGCTGCGACAGAACTGTGGACCCAGCTTCTCAGGACCTCTTTGGGCCAGAATGTGTGGTCCAAACAGACTCGGAGACCCCTGAACTCCTCCCCAGCGTCCCTCTCCAACGGCCTGCCGACACTCCCCGCCTTCAGGAGCGTCCTCAGGAGGTCTTTCCTCACGTGGAGTTCCTGCAGTCGCTGTGCGCCCTTCAGAGGGTCAGAGGGGACGACCACGGCCTGGAACCACTCTGGTTCCCCCCTGATGCCGATGCCGGGTCCCTCCTGGCGGACTCTGTGTGCCAGCTCCTGGACTCGGTTGTGAAGGCCTGTAAAGATCCACCCCCTTTTGGACCTGGTGACCCGGTGCTGCAGGCCTGCCGGGTTGTTTCCCAGGCGACGGACCTGTTCTGCTCCCAGAGGCTGCCTTCTGTGGAGTTCAAGAGGGGCGTGGAGTCGTCGCTGGAGGAGCTGACGGAGATGCTGCTGCACCGGGATTGGTCCAGTCAGGTGAGGGATCTGGGGGGGGGGGGGGGGGGGGGGGGGGCGGAGGTGTGTGAGTGTGTGAGAACCGGTCTTTCTAGTCGGTACTGGTGTTTGGGTTAACAGACGGTTCACGGTTCCCCTCACCTGAAGACTTCATCTGTCTGGAGCAGATCAGTGGGATGATGGAGATGATGATGAGTAGTGAAGACAGTTCCTTTACTGGTCACCTGTGCCTTTACTGGTGGGCAGGTCTCCAGGTGGGCTGGTCTCCAGGCGGGCTGGTCTACGGGTGGGCTGGTCTACAGGTGGGCTGGTCTACAGGTGGGCAGGTCTACGGGTGGGCAGGTCTACGGGTGGGCAGGTCTCCAGGTGGGCAGGTCTCCAGGTGTGTGAACAGCTCAGACAGGCGGCTGTAGTGTAGCTTTGGTGACTCCTGCAGCTTCCGACTGAGCCCTTCTGGAATGGTCACTTAGAAGCTGCAGTTTTTCCCACCAGTCGTCCCAGGAAGTTGACGGCCGTGGTCACATGATGTCTGTGATTCCCAGTGCAGGAGCCATTTGCATCCCGAGCCTTTTGCTTCTTTTCCTGGCTCGTGCATGTGTGTTCTGACACGCGTGTGCAGGAGGCTGAGCGGATGATCCGGCCTGAGCCCACACAGGCGACGGAGCTGTGGGTGGTGCGGGTGGTTGACGCCAGCCCTGCACCACCCAACACCTGGTGCTCACACCAGTTCCTGTGGATTAATGAGACCACCAGGATCTCAGGACCTCCTCCAGGCTGGATTTAGGGAGGTTCCCAGGTCGGTTCTCTCACATATCTCCTCGTCATTCTGCTGATCTCAGCATCTCAGCGAGATCGTCAGATCTCATTTGGGATGCAGGTGTGTGAAAACCGATGATCTACAGGTTGGACACAGAATTCAGTCCAAATAGTCAAGTTGCGATCACATTTATGCCCATTTCCAGGTTCTACAGCTCTGAGCCAGCATCTAAACGTATCCTCCTGGCCTGTTGCCACCCACCTGACAGGTGCAACGAAGCCAATGATTAATACACAGGTGTACCACACAGAGGACAACACGCTCATGACAGGATTGGTGAGCGGAGCGAGCTGGGGTCACGTGACTTCAGCCGTTTGTTCGGAGACTCCCGCTGTATTGAGGACAGTGTGTAAACCTGCTGCCGGGAGTAAAGTGGGGCGCTCCAGAGATGAGCTGAGGGGGTCCCAGGTGGGAACGCCATCATCCCGCACAGGTGACTCAACCCCACAGGTCATGAGGCGCAGCAGCAGCGTTGACTGACTGGTGTCTTGATGCTGGGACGTCCTCTGTCGCGGAAAACAAGAGCTAAAATAGCCAAAGCAGCATCCTGGTGCTCTTCAGCTCCAGCGGCTCTTGTGACACAGACCACCCAAACATGACTTCACCAATCACCTTTGGCTGTGTAATGTTAACAGGCTGTAAATGTTAGCATAAACTAAAGGCCTTCTATGTGGTGTTTGTTCTCTCCCTGCTCTCAGTTGTTAGGGGGGATGACCCCATCAGTCATATGTTGTGTTATAGCAACCACAGTTGGACTAATCAGGAGCCAGGGTGTTCGCACTGATGCACTGTAACTCTCTCTTATGTTGACACTCTGGCTTTTTTCTGCTGAGAGTAATGAGTGTGTGTTAGTCTGCAGTGGTGTGTACGCATCAGTCTCAGGGTTTGTCAGGGTTTGGGTCCCGGTGAAGCCTAGAGACCAGCACGAAGGTCCTGAGCTCAGATCTCTGCCTGAAGACTCCAGTTAACGGTCTGAATATCGGTGACAGTCACTGCGCAAAATAGCAGAACCCAATAGCCTGGCCCAGCCTAGCCCAGCCTAGCCCAGCCTGGCCCAGCCTGGCCCAGCCTAGCCCAGCCTAGCCAGCCTAGCCCAGCCTGGCCCCAAGGCTACTGAAGATTGGGCTCTGATGTAGTCATCCTCTTCATCACCATCATTATTGTAATCATGGTCTCGATGATATTCGGCTTCACCATTAGAATGACATGTATTATCATCATCATTAAAGGCACCATCATCACATTCATCTTCATCACTATCAACAGCCGTCATCAGGCTCGCCACCACCATCACCCCCTCCATCATCATCACCATCACCTGCAGGTTCTCGAGCTGAGTGATGTTTAATGTTAAACGTGATGCTGATGTTAACCTTTTGTAGAGGAGGAGAGTTAAGTGACTGCCTGCTCTCATAAACAGCCTCCTCCTCCTCCTCCTCCTCCTCCTCCTCCTCCTCCTCCTCACTGAGTTTATCACCTTCCTGAACACTACGGCTGCAGACGTTCAGCAGATGTTCAGCTACGATCGATCATGTTTCTGACACGTGTCAGAAGCGGCAGAAACATGAAGGAATGTTTTAATTCGCGTTGATGCTGCTGGGTCTTTTAATTGGCGTCAGTTGTTTCCCGCTGCAGCATAAACGGATCATCAGAGTCGGCACCTGCTTCGTTTTAAGGAAGAACCGCAGATACGATGATCAGTGAGCCCATTCCCTGTCACTCTGAGCCACCTCTTGTTTACACGCTGACAACGTGTCACTATGTTCCTTATATTTGGACCAGTGTGTCAACAGGACGCTGGATTATGCAGCTGATACCAGTTTACAGTCTCCTCCCTCCAGTTGTCTGGAATCATGAATGAATCTGTTGGTGGCACAATCAGCAGCACGGCAGAGAAAATTGAATTTCAGGTTCTTCATGTTCTCGGCGTTAACAACACATCTGATCAGCGTTTAGCGGCTGATTTCCATTTGACCCGATGCCCTGGAGGTGGATTATTAAGAGTTTTATAATCAGGAGGCGGAGTTTTATTTATCTGGAAGGGTAAATGTTGCTGACTGGCTCCGTCAGTGCTCCTCTATAAAAGCTCGTCCTTCAGTTGCTTTAGGTTCTCTGATCTCACCCGTGTGGGTTCGAGTCCTGGGTGGGTCCAGATCTTCTCAAAGCTTCACCCACGCTGACAGCAGCTGATTGAACGGAGGGCTGCGAGACCTTACTGGTGATTTTGCTCCTCAGCTGCCGGCTCCAGAGAACCTGAGCGAGTGCCTGATCGTCCTGGGGAGCAACAACGTGTCCAAGTCCTTTCTCATTCGTCACCTTCTGACCCGGCTCAGCGGCGTAGCTGATCAGCTCTGGCAGGTTTTTCAGGTAACACCCCCCCACCACCAGCAGCAGCACCACGCCTCCTCCACTCTGTCATCCCTCTCTTCTTCTGCTGCTTCTTTAGTGTTTTGTTTTCCTCTGCTGCTTCCTGATAAAATGGGCTTTGATTAGAAATGCAAATGATGCAGCTGCTGATGGTGGTTGCACCTGGGTCTAAAGTTCTGATGGGTTATGGAGGGAGGAATGGGACAGCAGTCAGACCCTCAGTGATTCTTCACCTTCTCATAATAAGGTTCTTCAACTTTCCTTCCTTCTGCCAGCTCCTCGGCTGTTCTTCCACACACTAAGGTTCTGCTGTAATTCCTTCTGGTCTGTTTGCTTCTCATCTTTTGCTCCATTTTCCAAATGATGAAACCACAAATGAAGCAAAGCTGGTAAAATGATGAAGGGAAACGTTTCCTGATCCAGGGAAGCTCCAATCTCCTTTGGCTGTGTTGCACATTTGAATATATCCTCATATAGAACGTATCAATTGTGTCTTTGCCAGCTTGTTGTGGTCCTCACTTGTTTCCATGGCCACTCTCTGTATTATTGGCTCTTTTATTTCACCTCTTTGTTGTGTGTACAGTCACTGTGTGCAGAACTTCAGGTAAAGTCCATCTTCTGCACCACCTAAATCAATACTCCCACTCATTTCCTGTTTGTGTGTTCTTACGTCTCTCAGAGCTTCATGCTGCACGTAGCTGTTGGGGTCTGGAGTGCCAACTGAGCCCCCGGGGCTCTTTCAAAAAATACCAAAGGATTGAGATTAGCTCCACTCTCTACCCCCCCAACCCCAGCAGGGTCCAGTCCTGCTTACTTATGCCTGCGTTCTCCCGTCAAGAGGAAATCTGATGGCAGATGGAGGATTTTTATCAGTGCTGTGCTTTTTAGGGCTGAAGACAAGTGAATCCAGCCTAATGCTGCTCCAGCTGCAGGGTAATAAAACTAGCATCATCTTTCTTGCCTTCAGGAGACCTGACATTGTAACATTAGAGCGCTGGTCTGGCATTTGAAACACAAAACTCACTCAGCCATGTAATCACTGGGGGGGGGGGGGTGTTCAGGGGGCACAGAGGTGTGAGGAGAGGGAGGATTTATCCTGATTGTGAGTGAAGGAATGGCTCCAGCACGTCAGTCACACGGCTACCACAACAGCCAGCCTTTCCTCGGTTGGTGGGTTTCAGCTGGAGCAGAGAGAAGTTTTGGGGCTTGGGTTCCTCGTGGTGGTTGTCAGACAGGAGCGGCGACGGTGTGAGCCGAGTCAGCCAGCAAGGCTGATTTACATGGTTAATCGTGCAGTCCCTTTTGTCACAGTTTCCCTGAAACGCTTGGTTTTGCTGGATTTTCCCTTAGAGCCTTAGAGCTGTTCTTCACTATAGCGACCTTTAGTTCTTACGTAAATCATGTGCATCATTTCAGGGCTGGAGACAGCCTGGACGGATGGGAGGTTTCAGTCTGCCAGCCATTATTGCGCCTGCCCCCGCAGCTCCACTTTATTCTTTCAAGGCTAAAGAGGGTGACAATGAGATTGCTTTTGAAGACTTGCTGTGTTTGAAGAGCCTCTGGGCCATCTTATTTGCACGGATCTCCACGCCTTCAGCTCTCTGGGAGAGGAAATCTCTGGAGGGGGGCTGCGTGTCCCATAAAGTAGAACCTGGGAGGACGCTGTGACCATTAACATTTTACACACTTGTGCTATTATTCAAAGTGACTGATGAGAGCGACCTTCAATTTCCTGAACCTCACATATTTTAACATTAAGATCGCAGTTGTGGAGTTGAGATCAAATCTGAAATAAATGGAAGTAGTTCAACTTATCATCCACAATCATTTCAGCATGAGATGGAGATGGAGGGGAGAAGAGAGTGAAAATATTGATAGGGATTCTCACACTTAGATCCACAGCCTTCTTCTGACGTCTGATGGACCCAGCAAACGATGGTTGATGAAGAACATTTAGTCCCTTTGCGCGCCAAAAGCTGTTCTTGAGTTTGAAACCATTTCCCTGTGGGTGGGTGTTGGGTCTGGGTGGGGCCCGTGAACCTCGGTCACACTTTATTTTTCCTAAAAATACACAGGGTGAATCTCCATTTCACCAAATATTCATTGAAAGTGCAATTCATCCATTTTTATAGTACAAACTACAGAGCAGGAACCATCAGCCCTGCGGGTCTCCTGCCGTTCAGAGTTGGAGAAGATAATTTGAAGGACAGCAGAGTCGGTCAGAGGAGGTATTAAAACCGGGAGCGTGCTACTGGCAGCGGGGTGGGACAGGCTGTGGTCCTGCCTCACGCGTCCTCGGAGACGCTCCACCCCGATGCCACTGTCCTTGAAGCAGCGCTGCATACCGATGAGCTGCCATCTGGGTGGCGTTGCTGACAGAGGTCGGGATAGTCGGCAGGATCTAAATCCTGAAGCTAGCGGGCGGCGGAAATGCTGATCCGCCGTTACTACAGCAACCTTGAAGACAACATCTCTTCAGCGGAGCGAAGAACTGAAGGTCAGGCTGCTGCAGTAGCTGTGGGAACTTCACAAACAGGACTAAATCAGACACAGGCTGTCTGACGGTGTCCAAATGATGATCTGGCTGGCCTCCCTCTTCTTTGGCCCCGCCCACCAGGAAGCAGATTGGCGTCAGGTCACAGGTGGCTCCTCCTCACGAGCCTGCGTCACTAAATGAAAATATAACTTTTATTGGCTGATTAATTGTTTGGTGCCTGGTGGTGGTTTTACAGCTGAGCTCATCGAGGTAATGTCCTCATTTTGTAGAGTAACATGAAGAAATGGATTCATCACAAACTAATGGGAATGCTCATTAGCTGCAGCCTGAGATTAGATTTCCTTTGAGGAATCACAGGGCATATGAGAGCTGAGGTCAGGTGACCCTCCTGGTTAACCTTCCGTTCCAGCTTTATTTGGCGTGACATCATTAGAGGGCTCTGACGACTGGCGTGGTCGGCGCGGTGTCTGGGCCGGTGACCTTAATAAGATCAGCTTTGGTTTGGGGATATTAAATTTGGCTGCGGCGGTGATGAACGAGCTGTCAGAGGAGGGGGGGGTCTGTGGTGGTGGTGAAGCCAGATGAGGAGCCGACGCCGTCCACGTTAGCGTGCCGCCGCTGGCCTGGCGCGGCCTTGCCTTATTTGATTTTCAATCCTGAACGTGAAACGCTCTTGGTCCTCCCTGCGTCCCAGCTGTCCACCATCAAGTCCATCGGTGCTGAGAAAACCTGACTCTATCAGAGTTGGTGACATTCCCATCAGGCTGGCTACACACACCTTAAAGCTCATTTGTTCTGGTTCTCACGTGCATCACCATGACAGCAGGAAGCTCTGCTGTTTCCATGGTGCTGAGTGACTGATGGATTAAAATGGGTCAGTCTTTGTAATGACTGAACGTCTGTTCTTACACAGAAATGGACACATAGCTGGTGGCTGGCCTCCCAGAAATCCAACCTTTTCACGTGGTAGTTGTGCTGTGGTCGTGCAGAGAATCTAAGACCGCCGCCCCCTCTTCCCCTAGCACGCCACGTTCGTGGTTGTTTACTGGAAGCATTAATAACGTCTGCTGAGAGCGGAGCTGATTGTGGAGGTAAAACGTGATCCCGCACGTTAAAAGCTGCTTCCCAGCACCGTACGTAAGCTGACGCTGATGGAGGGGCTTAACTGAGCCCCAAAGACATTTACACTGAAATCTGTGGAGGGGGGGCAAATGTATATGCAGCCATCTATCGTGGAACTTGGTTTGGTCTCATTTTTTCTTTGTCTTTATGGGCGGTTTGGCCACCGTCGTGAAAATCCTTAGTTTAAAGTTAAAAGTTAAGTTCAAATATCAATAAAGGTGTCGGGGCTGCTCGCGGTCTGTGTTGGTTGATATCTGTTTTACCTGCTGGAGTACAGTTGACTTGGATTTCTTTTGCTTGATGAGAATTATTGATTCTTACTTCACATTGTGGCTATTGAGTTCAAGCTCAGACCTCACACATCAGTCTGATTCAGCAGTCAAGCGTTGGCTTCGTCTGTGCTTGTCGGCTCGTAATGAGCTCAAAAGGTCTGCTATAATAAAGACGTTAGCATCATGATGGATGAACAAACCAGTGTGGGTGATGTGTGAGGTGCAGGGCGCGGAGCACAATCAGGAAACTGCTGAGAAGAAAACGCCAAATCCAATCACCTTCTCAAGGTTCGATGCAGTTTTCAAAGTTGGGTCATTTTCAACGTATCAACCACAATCATTTCAGCATGAGATGGAGATGGAGGGGGAACAGAGTGAAAATATTCTCACACTTAGAGCCACAGCCTCCTTCTGACGTCTGATGGACCCAGCAAACGATGGTTGATGAAGAACATTTAGTCCCTTTGCACGCCAAAAGCTGTTCTTGAGTTTGAAACCATTTCCCTGTGGGTGGGTGTTGGGTCTGGGTGGGGCCCGTGAACCTCGGTCACACTTTATTTTTCATAAAAATCACAGGGTGAATCTCCATTTTTAAGGACGGGTTCATCCCGGTGAGGGTTGTTGCAGGTTCTGATGACGCTTCGCCTCTTTGCCCCCGCCCACTTCACAAAGTGGGCGGGGCTAATGCAACAGCCTGGCCATTGGCTTGTTTGGTGGGCAGATGAGCAGAAGTTGGTCCGACAGCACCAAAGATGACGGAGCGACCTCGGCCCCGTGCTGCTCACCTGGCAGAATGAAGAGTGATCACATTAAGCCAAAGTCAGCTGTCCTCTGGCGTACTTGTTTGCCAACCAGCGAGAGAGCTGCCCCCCTGCTCAGCCCCCCCGCAGCAGCATTGGCCAAATGACTCTAATGTCGCCGCTCATTGACTCTGTTTGTCCTTGATCATCTTCCTCTTCTCCATGCACTCAAACAACCATTCAGCTAGGAGCAGGAGGAACTGATAGATTTGGGGGAGCGGGAGGATTCGGGGGATCCGAGGTGGCCGGAGGAGCTGAGGGATCTGGAAAATCTGGAGGATCTGAGGTGGTTGGAGGAGCTGAGGGATCTGGAAAATCTGGAGGATCTAATGTCTGTAACATGGGTTCTGCCTGAGCATGAAGAGGGTGTATCGGTGTGAAGGATCTGCTGTGATTGTTGTGAAGCTCGTCTTTATCGACCCACAGTGATTGATTGCCGACGGCTCAGGAAGAGCGAAGAAGAGTCCTTGGATCCACGGTCGGCTCTTGTCTGAGCAGATGAACAGCAGCCTGATGTGGTCTGATGAACTCTGCTGTTTTATCTGATGTGACAGAAACAACCTGCAGTCACTCCCCCTTTATGCTCAGGATCTTCCAGGTGTTCCAGATGCTGGGATAAGCTTCTGAAGCCCCGCGTGCGTGTCTGGAGCCGACCTCAGGCCTGTCCTGTCCTCACGCCGTCGAGATGTGCAGATTTGAGCTCAGGATGAGATGACATCGATTTCCTGTCAGTCGGATCCACAGATTGTCCGCAGACAGACATCAGAGAGGAAAGTCGGAGGAAAGAGAAGAGGCGACCCGTGTGCATGGAAAAAATCAATTTGTGGAAGTTGGGTCTGCTCTGCCAGGACGCGTGTGTCGAGTTGTGTCAGCTGCGTTCACAAAAACATGTCCTCAGCACGGAGCAGCTTCAGAACTTCACCCAAGGAGGAGAGGCTTTCTCAGGGACGCCGGCCGGTGGGGCGGAGCGGCTCTGCAGATGTTCGCTGTCTGTTTACGGGTTTATCTGTGTGTTTAGATGGCATCAACTGAATGGCAGAACAATGCTTCTTTCCTCCCTTGGCTGTTTCCACTGTGGCAACAAATCAATCTGTGTCCTTGATCAGTAAATTACTGCCCTTCACACTGGGAGCCGAGCACAGCTTCATTATGGACTCTTTGTCAGCCGCCGCCTCGCTTTCTTCCTCCTCTCTTTGTATCCAAACTCCTCTCCCAGTATTTTTTCACTCTCCTTTCGCAGCGGTTCTTGTCACATCGCCGTGTAAGTGGTGTCGCACGGAAGCAGACCGAAGTCTGAGGCAACTTCTGACAGCGTTGCAAAGAGCAGCAAAGTGGTGAGTCACAAACTCACCAGCTCCATTCTTCAGCCGGAACATTTCGATTTTCTGGCCAGAAGGGTCAGATCAGATGGTGCAATCGCATCCATCTGGGGTTCTCTCAGTTCACCGGCAACTTTCAAGTCCTTTTCCAACATTTCCAGTTCAAATGGACGGATTCCTTCATATATTTTCTAAAAAAGAGAGAACTTGGCTAAGGGAGGATTCATCCTGGGCCGTGTCTGGTGTGCGTCTGACCAGCACATTGTCACCAATTGTGGCCTGTGTTCGCTGTTAAATGATTGTTTCAATGGGAATTTGAGCGTTCGAGGTGCTTCTGGTGTTCAAAAACATTCGGTGAGTCCTCGTTTGTCAACATTTCAGAAGATACGGGAGTGAAATATCAGATTGGTTCATCACTGAGTGCGTATGGGGATGATCAAAACGCAGATGAAGGTAGGAACCTGGTCCAGAAGCAGCCGGAAAAATGACAGTTCTGAGCTCTTTTAAAGGCGATCGTGTGTGAGAATTCACAAGCTGTCCAAGCTCCTTTTCATCACCCTCAGTTGTTGCTCCAGCTTCCTCTGTTCCAATCAAGAGGACGATTAAATCCCATTCAGGCGGCCGCTCGATCATCTGGGCGCGGCCATGTTATCTGGGGCAGGGTGCTGCAGGCTCTCCTCCTTTGTAGAGGAGAAGTTCTGACTCACCTTTGACATTTTCCAAATCCAGCAGTGGTCATTATGAAGAGCCGTCATAAAGTGCTGAAAGCGTCCACCCACCAGCTCCCATTGGTTCTCCAGCCACGCTCCTTCCAGGTTCTGGGCGCACTCTTGCCACCATGTTCACATCCCCATCCCTCCGAGCCCGGGCCCTCGCTCCCCACGCAGCTGCTGCCCCTCCCGGCCCCCTCAGACAGTGTGGCCCCACCCATAAATCCTCCAGGTTTCCTCCAGATTTCCTGATTAAGGAGGAGGGAAGGTGAGCGGTGATTAGCAGCCCTCCTCCTGTCGGGCTCATCACTCGGTTTTAGAGGCTCTAACGAAGCAGCAGTGGGACCAGTTTGGGTCCTGGTCGCTGTCACCAAATCCTGAGCTATTTGGCTTTGCTGTTCCAGAAACAGGAAGTGGAGCCTGGAGCTGCTGCCTTTAGTGAAGGTGAAGCTTTGACTGCAGTGGAAGCTTGTTGGTTTAGCAGAACTGGAAGCTGGTGCCAGACTGTCTCGTCCCAGAGGAGCCGCAGGCAGCTGGACTCAGTCCTGCTGCGTCCCCCCTCGCCAGGCTTTAACCTTGCTCGTTCGGATTTTATCCTCCTTTAAGGTGGCAAGTTTAACTACATATTATTATTGTTATTATTATTATTAGACCTGTTTCTTTTCAACACTTTTAGTTCAACAGATCCAAATGGAGCGGTAATTTTGAAGCAGCTGGCTCTTCTGGACCGCCTGTTGCTCATTTCTCCTGTTCTGTCTGATTGAACGAGTCCAAAAGTGCTACAGAGAGTTTTGGGCTCTTCACCCTTGTTTCCTGATTGGAGTTTTGAACTTCTGAGTCTTTATTACCTTCTAACCACGCACCAGCCGCAGCGTTTATCAGCCCCTGATGTCCCGCTTGCGCGGATGCCAGCAGCTCCTGTGACCGCCAGCACGCCGCCACGCTCCTGCGTATCGATCCTTGTCCCAGGGAATCTGGTTCCTGCCTGCAGGATGAACGTACCAGCATCTCCGGGCTCGGAGATCCTCGCTGCTGCCGCTTCTGCTGCTGCTTATCTGATGCTGCTGCCTGAACCCGAGGGCGCCGCCGGAGGAGACGGAGTGAACAATAACCTGCTGTAGCTGCAGGAGTTGGGAGAGGGTTCGCGTTAGCAACAGCTGGGTGTGTGTAGCCGTGAGCCAGTCACGTGGAAGAAACAATCGTAGGTCCTAATTGGGCTGGATTCATTGTTTGACCTTCCTGCGGGCTGATAATAACCAGGTTACCTCTGACATAAACGTCAGCCTCGCGCTCCTGATCCTTTCCCCTTGGTTTGCTGGGCCACTTCACTTCACGCTCCGGTCAGCAGGTGACACCAGCAGCGCCAGAAATCATTTTAGCGTGCCGAGTTCAGGAGAACCAGCACGCCGCTCGCACGCCGCTCATGATAAAGATGAGTTATGGTCGCCCCTCCCTGCAGCGACAGACAGGCGCGGCTCCTTAATCACACGACGGGCGCCGAGGTCACGTGACGCTGAGACGGAGCGCCGCTTCTTCCCCAGCAGCAGAATCCCATCTGATGAGAGCTGAGGAAAGAAATCTGAACATTGGTTCCAGCTCTCTGGAGACACCCCCCCCCCCCCCCCCCCCCCCTCCCCCAGTGGGGTCTAAGTGGTGTGTTTGTGTGTGTGTTGTCACATTATGTCAGCTTCCTAAAAACATAAAGCCTGGAGGAATACCTGAGAGCCATCTGCTGGTTGTTTTTCTCTCTGACACCTCCCACACACACCCCAACTTTCATCTCTCTCCTCTTTCTCTCTCTCTCTTTCTCTCTTCCTCTCTCTTCCTCTCTCTTTCTCTCTCTTTCCAACAGATGAGGTGCACTAAAGTCTAATATCAAAGAGCATCTTTGGGCACAGAGACAACTGTTCTGCCTCTGTATCGGAGGTGCACCCGACACTGACCCGTCTGTCACGGATCCTGTTTTTATGTCTGATTTCCACTGGTCCGTGAACGTTGCACAGATAAGCGCTGGTCTCCCTCCCTCTCCACCATGGTCCCGGCTCACGTGTTAATAAACCCCTCTGAGGAACCAGCGTTAAACCCCCGTGCTCGTGGTGTTGCTGTCTATGGGTCCAACTCGTGCTGTGAGCTGAATATTTAATGTGCTAAAGCTCAGACCTTTGATGCATAAAGGTTCTGCCCGAAGGTTCTGGGTCTATGCTCAGAACCACGTGGCTTCGCCGTCTGTTCTGTCAGAGTGTAACCAAACATTTCTCCCTTTCACAGGACGCGGAGGGTTCGGCCATCCACAAGTTTCCGCTGGCCCAGTATCACAATTCCTTCCACCTGTTCTGGATTGTGAAGACGCTCCTCCAGAATTGCAAGGTACCGTACAGGGCGGCGGCGGGGTCGGACGCCACGGGTTTCTTGGTTCACTTGGAACGGCGAGTGTTCCTCCTGTCGGAAGAGTTCCCCCTGTTCTCCATGTACATGTGGATGATCGGAGGCCTCCTCACCTCCACAGGCGCCGGTCCGCCTCCAGCCGCAGCGCTGTGATGAAAACACGCGATAGTTGATCGGATCCTGCAGCCAGAGAAGCGCTGGGGTTGAAGGGAACCCTTCAAGTGCTGCTCCCCTGCTCTCCCTAATAACGGCCGAGGCACGAGCGCCTCTGAACACGCTTGACGCTACGCCACAAATTAGCGGCGGCGCGGCTGCGGCGCTGATAGCCATCGTCCCTATTGTTCCGGCTTTGGGGTTCTGCCCATCTGTGTCTGAGATCTCCTCATCTTTCATATCCTGTAGAGAGCAGAGAGAGAGGCCACGAAAACCAAAATAAAAACCAGAGAAAGAATTAAAAGGAGCCGCTCATACGTGAGCTCAGCAGGAGCGTCCGTCAGCAGACTGGTTATTGTGGTCGCCAGAGCAGAGGGGATGCTGGGTAAAAAGAGACATGATCCAATTAACTCGCGTGTTGTCCGAGATGGACGAGTGCTGACAGCGTGAAGGTGTGTTCACCTCACCGGAGGAGGCAGAAGATTCCATCCATCCATCTGACGGCTCCACAGGACAGATGTTGGGGCCGGGCAGGCAGCGCTGCAGCTGCTGGTCGATGGGAAAGTCCTGTCAACTGTTTGGACCCACTCCGCCTTCCGCTCCCCAAGTCTAACGTTTGGCTGCTTCAGGTGAGATTGGGAGCATTGGATTTAACTGACCTTCAGAGTCTCCACAAGCCACCTGCATTTCAGCCCTTTTTAGCCTCTAAAACGACTTTGTAATTATTTTCTTCTGTAATAAATGAATAACCTGCATAAACTTTAGTTTGCTAACTTTAGCATTTTTGCTAACAGGTGGACTAAACTGACAGAAGACATTTTGTGTCCTCAGTTGTCCTTTAAAACTAAAGCTAATGAATGTGGTCTGCCAGGATGAGCAGGTGTAAATAAAGCTTCTCTAAGGTGTGAAGGTGCTCAGGAGGAGATTTATGGGCTCCTTAAACCTGAAATGAAGGTTGTTTTGATTCATTTTCCATTTGTCCCGTTGCTGTGAGGTGACAGAATGTCTCATGTTGAACATTGCTGTCAAGGTCAGAAGTTTGACCTCTGTCATGCATCAACAGGAAATGCATCAGAACTGAGAAGATGAACCTTCAGGCCTTGCTGACCTTGGCTGGTCTGCATGGCGTGTTGATGTACCTGTGGTCAGACCACTGGTTTAACTTTGGGTTAACTAACGAGGCAGATTTAGTTCACCAGAGGAGTCGACCGATGTGTTGAAGCTGCAGAACTCAAGTGCTCCAGACCCTGAAGAAGCTCTAGAGATGTTTGGGGAATCTTTGACGTGAACTTTGGAATAAGAAAACTTTCTGAACCCAACTGCTCCAGTTCAAATCCGTCCTCCACAAGAGTCTTCAGCCCCGGTGTGATGCCTGAAGTTCATTTTCAGAGATCTGGTGACATTTAAGACCTTAATAAGATCGTAGCCTCTGCCAGATAAAGTCTCCAGCAGCAGACCTCAGAAATGGACCTTGTCTAACCCAACGTGTGAATTCATCCTGTCTGGAAATAGATGATTTCTCTGTGGTGTGACAGCCCACATCTGTCCTCTCGGCCTCCCGCCGCTCGTCTCTTGGTCCTGTCCAGAAGGTCGGCAGGGTTCCTCAGAACTCAGGTGACAGGAACGCCGCCAGCTGTTGGATGTCCGTCAGTAGGTGCACATCCACCAGCTTCTCTGGTCATTCCACGCTCTGCCCTGCGTCCACACTGACTCCAAGGACAAGTCCATCCTGTAGCTTCAGACTCTGTGAAGCTATATTTTAAATAGAACAAATCCTAATTTAAAGTGATGAGACAAAAAGTTCTGAAGAGCTTCTCAGTTCTGCGACTCTCCTTTTGTGTAGGTTCGGCAGTCTTCATGAAGCAGCTGTTTGTTTTCCTTTATTTACCATCATTTAATGTTGTTAGCCCAACAACCCTCAAGCTGGTGCTGCTAGTGTTGCTAATGAAGCTAGTGGTGTAGCCAGGGCTGTAGCTAATTCTCTAGCTGGTGCTGAACTTCACGCTGAGGTTATCGGGGTTTAACTGTCTGAGCAGCGCTGAGCTCATGGCTCGATGGTGAGATGATGGTGGTCACTTCCTCAGCGGATGGACAGAAGGACAGACCACACGTCCGCTGCTCAGGTGTCTTCATCTGAGCATGCCCAGCACGTCTTCTGAGCCAGGACCGTGGTTCCCAGCGGCTGCTCAGGTTTGGTTGTTTTCTGAGTGTTGATTGATGCAGCGTTTGTTATCAGCTCAGAAACATCCTGCTGGTGGGAGGTTCCGTGGTCCACCCCGAACAGGCTGGAGGGATTTTACACCCTCGGAATGTTCACTGAGGCCTCGGAGGAGCTGGACAATGCTTGTTTGGAGGAAGATACGGAGCTTCCTTCCTCTCTGAAAGACTCCACCGAGGGATGAAACGGCCTCCTGGCTCAGGGATACGATGGTCTCATTTGGAATCCTTCATGTTTGCAGAAGCAAATCTGTTTCCGTTAAGGTTTAAGTCCACCCACTGATGAGCTGAGCCCCCTAACCCCTGTCTAGAACTCAATTTTCTGCTCTTTTTGCACCTCCAGCTTTTCTGCCGCGTGAAAACACCACAAATGAGACGTGAGCAGCGTCTGTAAAGCTCAGTTAATCACCCTGATTGGATTATTAATGAATAAGGAAATCCCTACCAGACTCACTCTGTCTCCATGGAAACATTCTATCAACCGCCACAATCTAAAGTGAGGTTTCTGCTCAGTGAGCAGCACCATTAAACAGAAGATCCAGGTGCATCGTTGACCTTCTACCAGCATCCATCACGTTTGGTGATCTGCTGCGGGACATCTGTCCAGAACCAAGCCAAGGCTCAGGGGACGTTCTAGAACTCTCTAGGACAGGAGAGGACAGCTGAGGGGCTCATCTAGCGACGTGCGAAGATGCGGGTCATGATCCAAGAACACGCAGCTTTTGATTTGTGTTCCTTCACAGACAGCAAGAACTCCCTTTTATAGTGGAACCTGCCCCGAGTGGGTCAGATTCATTTAACACAGGTTAATCTGAGGGCAGAGTATCTCCCAGATTATCTTGTTTTGCCAACAGCAGACAAATTGAGAATAATTCCTGTCAGATCGGAAGCTTTGCTCAGGAAATAGATGTGTGTTTAAAATGAAATGAATTCTTTATTCCTGAAGAAATCAGCCTGACACTAGTTCCACATCCATATATCTCCTGAGGAGTTCATCAGGGATGTGGTGATTAAACAGGACGTGTTTGTTTATCCTTCAGCACACACACACACACCCTACACACACACATCCCAGCGTGTTTGTGCTGAAGTTGGAGGCTCGGTCTGGTTTCCTGCAGGTGCTTCATGCTAACCCTAACGATCAGCTCTTTACGCTAACATCCACATCTTCGGCTCGGTGCTCCTCATTAACAGGTGAGGCACTGAGGTTCCTGACCGGAGAAGCGTGTTCGGGTTGTGCTGAAGGTGTAAATGTGCTGGTGTCACAGGCTGGAGGGGTTCTGGCCATGCAGGAACCGTTGTGTTAATTCAGGCAACAAGCTAACATCCCAAAACCTCCGATTACGAGAGCGCCGCGTAGGGCTGCTGCCCCGGTTCAGGCATTTAACCTGATAAAACTGGGCAGAACCTGAGAGACGGCGCCGGCAGTAATGGGCCGGATCGTTGGATCCAGGCGGCTGAGCGCCCAATGGCGAGCAGCCGGTCATGAAGGAGGACGGGGTGGAGTCCTTCATTTATTGGAGTTTCATACGTTCCTTTTTTGTGTCAAGAAAATGATTTTCCACCATCATTGAGGCCAAGACGGTCACATTTTTATTGGAATGTAACTCTGAAGGAGTCCAGACGATGCAACTGTCAGCAGCTCGTTGGCGTCCGGGACCCGGGCTGGTGGCTGGGATCACGGTCGTGATCACGGTCGATGTCAGCAGGACCTCCCGCCCCGTCGGGGCCTCCTTGACTTATTTGAACACTGAAATGAGACGTCTTCAATAACACCTGATGTCTGCTGCTGCTTCCTGTCTCTGACAGCAGGTCGACCCAAGCTGCGACAGCCAGACACAAAAAAGACCTTCAAGTTCACGTTGAACCTTTGGAGACGACACCCAGCCCCAGGAGGAGGCTCCCGTTTCTAAACACGGACCAGCTTTTGGATTTAATGTCACGCAAAACCTCTAAATCACAAAACAAGTCACACAGTGATCAATAAACAACACCTGAGTTTGCTCTGTGTTTCCAGCTCCAGACCGTCGCCATGCCGACGGTTCTCTTGTTTATTAATCCTAGAAACTGTGGTCAACAGGCGGACGGCTTCCTGCGCACCCTAAGCCGCCCCGTCCCCTGCCCGGCGGGGGTCTGGAAGCTACCGTGGAAACTGGGACGTGACGCTAGCGTGTTGCTAACGCGATGAAGTCCCTTTCACGTTTCTGTGATATCGTCTGGGTCGTGCACGTGTGCCACCAGCGCCAGTCTGGCGCCACCGCCTGCTCTGCAATCATGATTCTGACTCACAAACCGCACTTCCCCCAGACGTCTCCTGTAATTATTGTTGAAGCCTATTTTAAGTGTGTGCTTATTAATCATGTCACACTTGAGGTTCCCTGGGCCCCAGAGCATGCTGGGAGATATTTCCTTTGATAAGCAGCAGGCTGCCGAGCCCGCTCAGATGCCCTCAACATGAGGCAACCTCTTGATGCTGGTTGGCTCATCAGCAGAAAGATGCTGGGACTGAAAGGTGTTGTTTTGTTTTCCCGACGTTCCAACTTTCATCATCTTCTCCATTTATACGGGCGGTTGATTATTTATACGTTATCAGGAGGTGTCGGGATTTGTCCTGCTCCCAGTGCTCTTCTGGACAGCACAGCTGTTCTTCTGGATGTTGGTGCTGGTCTGGCTCCAAGCTCCTCTTGGGAAGGGGAGGATATGTCAGCGCTCCTCCTCTTCATCACCTCCAGATGGTTGCTGGAGCTCTTCACGTCTGAATCTGAAAATCTCATCGAGGCAGTTGGAACGTTATCAGATCCCACCGACGAGCTCTTTCACATAGACCGACGGGCTCAGTCGAGCGTCTGACGCTCCGGGAGTCCGTCCCTGAGGTCTTCTCCGTGGAACAGGAACCGCAGGACGGCTGTGGAACACCACAGAAGAACACTGTGGGTGGAGAAGGTAGAGAATATTGTTTTCTTCACTGAGGATTTCAGGACGGGAACTTCCTGTCCAGAGTTTAAGGTCAGCTTTCAGAAAAGATTGGAGACATAAGCTCCGCCCCTTTGATGCTCAGCAACAGTGGGCTGCAGTAAAGGTCTTAAGCCCCGCCCCCTCCAATATCGGGCCAGATCGTACCAACGTGTGTTTGTTCTGCCTTCACAGGAATCAGGTGGTTCCGCTCTGACCTCTAAGACTGTTGATGTGACTAATAAAAACAAGTTTTTGATGGGTGATGGTGCACTGGGTGGTTGTGGGTAGTGTCCTGGCCTCGCACTCACGCCGCACAGCTTCTGCTGCTCTTCATCAGCTGGAATGGGAGAGCCTGGATCATCCTCGTCCTCATCTTTGCGTCACAGCCATCGGAGCAGTGCAGCTCTCTGCTGCCCCCTACTGTTACAGCATCCCTTCGTATTCACCCACATGGAGGGAAACCTGCTCAGACACTCAGGCCTTTAAAGCTCTCTGGATCCTGATTGATGAAGCTCCCATCATCCAGGTCCAGAAGGTGTTACAGAGGATGACGTAGGATCAGGAATCAACCAGGAACTCTGGACATTTAACTCCTTTGCAGGTATTTCTTCCACTGTCTCCTTTGCGCTGTATAAATAGTGTATTTTTGTGTGTGTTCTGTGCCCGACCTCACCTCTCCTCTCCTCTCCTCTCCTCTCTCCTCTCCTCTCCCTCTCCTCTCCTCTCCTCTCCTCTCCTCTCCTCTCTCTCCCCCCTCTCCTCTCCTCTCCTCTCCTCTCCTCTCCTCCTCTCCTCTTTTTCTCCTCCTCTCCTCTCTCCCCTCCCCTCCCCTCTCTCCTCTCCTCTCCTCCTCTCCCTCTTTTCTCCTCCTCTCCTCTCCTCTCCCCTCCCCTCCTCTCCTCTCCTCTCCTCTCCTCTCCTCTCCTCTCCTCTCCTCTCCTCTCCTCTCCTCTCCTCTCCTCTCCTCTCTCCTCTCCTCTCTACCTACCCAGCCCCCCATCAGCAGGAGGGTCCCCCTACATGAGCCTGGTCCTGCTCAAGGTTTCTTCCTGTTAAAGGGGAGTTTTTCCTTGCCACTGTTGCTTGTCTGGGGTCAGGCCCTGGGATTCTGGAAAGCGCCTAGAAACATTTTTGATTGTAAAAGATGCTATTTAAATAAAGATTGATTTGATTTGATTTGCGTAGAACAAACCATCTTTAACAATTATACTGAAAGGTTTTGAAAGCGTCACCCCTTAAACGTCTGAAACTCCCATTAGCTACTGTTTATTTCTTGGACTTTGCTGCCCTCTGGTGGCCCCGAGTTGAGCAGAACTTATTGAAACGCCACAATTTCTTTTTATTTGATTTGATTTTTTTAAAATAATTCTTGCCAATATAATCTAACAGTACAGAGCTCGGTGAATTAAAAGGTTTCCTAAATCATGGCTTGTAACTGATGAGAAATGTCCTTAACTCTTCTGATTCCCCCTAATTAAACGTCAGTTTCTTCATTTCTGCTGTTTATTCCTGCTGTTGGTGCCGTGACGTCACTACCGGGATGCCGGGCACGTGCAGTCGTCGCGGTCGTTTGTGTTTTTGTCTCCATTTCTGTAGTTTAATCATCTTTATTAAAACGACAGCATTGAAAGTTCTGGAAAATATCAAGAAATGAGGGACTGCTGCCCCCTGGGGGCCAGGAGATGTTCTGCATGTTCTCCCGGGGTTCTCGGCGGGTTCTTCAGCTCCTCCACAGGCCAAACATGCGTCTGGGTTGAAGTGGCTCATTTCACACGTGGATGTGAGCGTGAACTTTGTGTCGTCCCTGCCATGACCTGGAGACCCATCCAGGGTGGGACAGGCTCCAGAACCCCAGCACCTCCGGAGGAAAACGCAGCTCGAGGATGGATGGATGGATGGGTGGGTGGGTGGTGGGTGGATGGGTGGATGGATGGATGGATGGGTGGATGGATGATGGATGGATGGGTGGATGGATGGATGGGTGGGTGGATGGATGGATGGATGGATGGATGATGGATGGGTGGATGGATGGATGGATGGATGGGTGGATGGATGGGTGGTGGATGGATGGATGATGGATGGATGGATGGATGGATGATGATGGATGGATGGGTGGGTAGATGGATGATGGATGGATGATGATGGATGGATGATGGATGGGTGGTGGATGGATGGATGGATGGATCGTGGATGGATGGATGATGGATGGATGGATGGATGGATGGTGGATGGATGGTTGGATGGATGGATGGATGGGTGGGTGGCTGGCTGGCTGGCTGGGTGGGTGGCTGGCTGGCTGGGTGGGTGGCTGGCTGGCTGGCTGGCTGGCTGGCTGGCTGCTTGCTGGCTGGCTGGCTGGCTGGGTGGGTGGCTGGCTGGCTGGCTGGCTGGGTGGGTGGCTGGATGATTGATGGATGGATGGGTGGAGGTAAAAAGAAATGCAGAGAACTAAAATGTGCTCATTTTGAAAACATGTTGAGGAGAAGCCAGGTTTCCTCTCTCCTGTAGAACCGGCTCATTTCTCGAAGAGCTTCCTCCACATCCCCCTCAGACGGTGGTGAGGTCTTGCTGAGGCCTCCAGCTTCTGGAGGCTGTTCTCCAGCTGGGACTTCCTGGTGTGGAGGTGGGCGACCTGCTCTCTGAGGGCCTGCCTTTGCTGCGGGACGCTGGGCTTCTCAGTGCTGATCTTCAGCTTGTCTCTGATGTCTGCGCCCATGCGGTCGGTGTCCTTCTGGAGCGCCTGCACCATCTTCTGCAGGATGCAGCTTTCCTCTTCAACACATTGTTGCTTTTCCTCAGTCTTGAGCTTCTCCTCCTTCAGGATGTAGATCTCCAGCCTTAAGGCCTTCACCTCAGCCTCCAACATCTGGAGCTTCTCCTCTTGCTCATCTGCGTCGTCCTCGGTCATGGTTTGTGCGTCACATGTCTTCTGGATCATGAGGTCCTCAAACCTGCTCTCCAGAAGGCGGAGGTCTCGGGACAGGCTCTGGTTGATGGCCCAGAGGTCGCTGTTGTTCCTCCCGAGGAGCTCCATGATCTGCGCCTGCGGCGGCGCGTCCACGTGGACGGGGGGCGGAGCCTCTTTGTACCTGAGCAGCACCTGGTCAAAGAGCCTGGTGGTGTCGTCCCTCCATGCGAGCTTCGCCACCTCCCTGTGGTAGAAGAGCAGCTGTTCCATCATGCGCGTGTGTTTGGCGCGCAGGCTCGTGTTCGTCAGCAGCAGCTCCTGAGTCCGAGCGCCCGCCTCCATTTTGAATTGGAAACTTTGGTTTTATGCTGAAGGTGCAGCTGTTGTCTGATAGGTTGGCAACTACAAAGCAAAACCCTTTATACAACGGCTGGCCTTTCATCTCTGACATCAAAGACACGTCCGAAGTCGTCGCCATGGCGACAGCTGTTGCATCAGTGAATTCCAGAAACAAACGTGTGAAGGTTGAGCTTGAGGAGCGGCAGGTTGAACGATTCCAATGACTAAAGGTGGAAAAATGAGATCGATTTATGATCCAGGCCCCGCCCACTGGGAGCTGATCTATTAAAAAGTCTCATTTTTCAGTTCTCACACTTCTTCAAAGTCTGTCTCGTGATTGCCTCTCATTTCCCCCTAAAACCCCAAAAAGCTCGAAACGTTTTCAGAGATTAAAAAGTCGGTTTAAATTCCAATTTAATCGAACTGGGTGGTCGCGATCTAATTGAGAAACGACGGTCGTTAATGTTTCCATGGCGACCTGACGGTGACGCCAGAGGCTCCCTTAAGTTCGGGCTTTGGACTTTGTTTTCTGGCTTTCACCGGTCGTTGACCAGGTTCCTGGTTAGTTAACTAGTCCCCGGGACTGCCGGAGATCCTCCTCCCGGTCCCTCCCGCTCCTCCTCCCGCTCCTCTCGCTTTTACGCACGGGCACGATGGCAGCAGCTCCGGCGCGCGTCTCCCTCCTGGTGCTGCTGATGCTGGTCCCCTCTAGATCCTGGTCCTGGGACCTGGTCCTCCTCCACACCAACGACGTCCACGCCCGGGTGGAGGAGAGCGACCTGTATTCCGGGAAGTGCGTGTCCGGCGGGTGTTTCGCCGGTGTGGCCCGAAGATCCACGATGATCCAGCGGATCCGCAGCAGCCACGGGAACGTCCTGCTGCTGGACGCGGGGGACCAGTTCCAGGGTTCGGTCTGGTTCAGCTTTTATAAGGGAGCCGAGGCGGCACACTTCATGAACAAACTCCGTTATGACGCCATGGTGAGAGGACACGCGCGCAATTAGCCCAATGATTGACGTTAATAGGTGACTGATGAATGATGGGAAAAGATTCATTTACTGGGATAAATCAAGTTTCTCTTAGTGTTAGTTTAAAAAAAAAACACAATTTTAAAGTAACAGGTGTAGAGTCGGGAAAGATTAAGGGGATTGTGGGTAATGAATTTGCTGGGGTGTCTTCCAGGGCTCTGCATGTGTAAACACTCGTGACGTCAGCGCCCCAGGCTGCCTCTTTTTCTTTGATGTCAAAGTTTGATTTAAATATTTTAATCTTGTGGTTACACTCCAGCTCTGAGCGCCATTTTACAGACTTAACAAAATAAAACACATTTAAGTGTTGAATTCTGGACTAAATCCAGTTTTTTTTGCAGTGACCTAATCTCGGGCTAAATTTGACCAGCAGCGAAACTCGTTTTTGTCGTTAGCATCGGTCAATTCGCCGTTTCTTTCAGACCAGTTGGGCCAGTTTGCCTTCGAGCCCTCGGGGTCACGATCATGTGACCTTTGCTATTTAAACGATTCTGTCTTCAGGCGATCGGAAATCACGAGTTTGACAACGGCGTGGACGGACTCATGGCGCCGTTCATGGAGGACGTCCGGTTTGCTGTCCTCAGTGCCAACATCAGACCAGACGAGACTTTGGCGGCGACGTTCGGCGCTTCCTGTTTACCGTATAAGATATTTACTGTAGGCGGCGAGAAGGTGGGCGTGGTCGGCTACACGTCACAGGAAACTCCTGCGCTGTCCAGACCCGGTACGTCCAAGTCCACTGTTGACCACTTCCTGCCCCTCAGAGACACCTCTGGCTCTTCCTGGTGGACCGGGCCCTCGTGGGGCTGATGGACGAGAAGGTGTGGTGGAGCTCCCCCTGTCCTCAGCCTCTAGCAGCCCTGGAGTGTCCAACCAGAGGACAAATGATGACATATCTGCTGTCTTTGTGCTTCACCTGTCCTCAGCCTGACCGTCTGCGAGGTCCAAAGTGAAGAACACGCTCCTGATCTTCTGTTTCAGGTCCACATCTGAAGTTTGAGGACGAGGTGACGTCGCTGCAGCTGCAGGTGGACAAACTGCAGACGATGGGCGTCAACAAGATCGTCGCCCTGGGACACTCCGGCTTCCTGGTGGACCAGGACATCGCCAGGAAGGTCCGCGGGGTTGACGTGGTCGTGGGCGGACACACCAACACCTTCCTGTTCACAGGTGAGACCAAGTCTTTCTGAAAACGCCTTCGCACCTGAAGGTGTGGACGGGCTCTCTAATGTCCACAGTTTGGTTCCTAAAGTGAGCTGCTAACGTTGGCTAAGCTGTCGCTAACGTTGGCTAAGCTGTCGCTAACGTTGGCTAAACTGTCGCTAACGTTGGCTAAGCTGTCGCTACCGGAGGATTAAAACCTGATTTAGTCCCTCCAGCAGGAACAACATCCCAACAACATAAACTGATGTTTCTGCAGCAGTTTCCATGGTGACCGACGTGTTTGGTCTGTTTACGATGACTCAGGTCTCCTGACGTTTGACGTCCAGTGAAACCCAACCTCAGTCTGGCCGGGAAGGTTAGCATCTTCAACGGTTTCAAAAGCGTCTGAATATTCCAGCTCCAGTTGGGGAATATTCCACCAGAACTGTCCAGAGGTTCTGGAAGCCAGATGTGTCAGCGAGCAGAAAATATTCAGAAACTTGTCTAAATGAGGTCAGACCCACCCCCGCTGCTACCAGGCTAACTTTAGCCGCTCGCGTACAGCAGCCATTTTCCTCGGTGCCGCCCGTCTGCCGCTTTATTGAGGCGGTCTGTGGTTTCGGCGGTCCAGCCACCAACGCTCCTGCAGGGCGTAAAGGGCTGGAAGGGAACAGGTGGTTAGCGTTAGCTGCCACGTTTACGCCCACTGAGCAACCGCAGAGACCTCCAGAATAAATGTTTTCCAGACGGCGGGCGCCATGCGTGGGGGCGTGGCCTCTGGTGGTTAGGGTAAACTCCTTCCTTTTTCCAGGAACGCCTCCGTCCAATGAGATCCCGGCTGGTCCGTATCCGTTCATGGTGGAGTCCGATGACGGGCGGCAGGTTCCGGTCGTGCAGGCGTACGCTTATGGAAAATACCTGGGTTACCTGAAGGTGACCTTTGACCCTGAGGGAAACGTCGTGAGCTCAACGGGGAATCCCATCCTGCTGAACAGCAGCATCCCACAGGGTAGAACCAGCCGACCCAACAGAACCTGACGGCTCCTCCAGCTCCGTCTCAACCAAACGTGTTTTCCAGATCCAGATGTTTTGGCTGAGGTGGAGGAGTGGAAGAAGAACCTTGCAAACTACTCCAGCCAACTGGTCGGGAAGACGCTGGTCTTCCTGGACGGGACCAACCCGATGTGTCGGTTCGGTGAATGTAACCTGGGGAACCTGATCTGTGACGCCATGGTAACGGCTGTCGGAATCCTGTGAAGTCAAGCAGACTGGGAGCGCTGGTCCCGGGTCAGTTTGAGAGCCTCTTTGTCTTGGGTTCAGGTCAACAATTACATCGGATCTTCAGTCAAGAACGTGTGGAACCTCGTCGGTGCCGCCATCATCAACGGGGGAGGAATCCGCTCCTCCATAGACGAGCGCCACGGAAACGGTGGGAGCCAAATTTCCTCCAGGATTTCTCTCGCGTTTCCTCTCACGAGTCACATGACCCGGGCGCTCCGCAGGTTCCATCAGCACGGAGCAGCTGATGGCCGTCCTGCCCTTCGGAGGAACCTTCGACCTGGTCCAGCTGAGAGGCTCCACGCTGAAGAAGGTTTTCGAGTTCTCGGTGCGGCGCTACGGCCAAGGCAGCGGCGAGTTCCTGCAAGTGTCAGGTCTGTTCCCGCCCTGACGGACCCCCCCCTCCCTGACAGAACCCCCCCCACCCTGACAGAACCCCCCCTCCCCCGTTCAGCCTCCGTCCTGAAGATCAAAATCACCGCCGGCAGGTTTTCAGGTGCAGTTCGACGTCTCCAAGCCTCCGGGGAGCCGCCTGAGGAGCCTCCACATCCTCTGCACCAGCTGCCGGGTCCCTCGGTACCGGCCCGTGGAGGACGCGGAGGTTTACACCGTGGCGGTGCCAGAGTACCTCGTGAGCGGCGGCGACGGCTACGCGGTGATCGCGGACGAGATGATCAAGCACAACAGTGGTGAGACGTTGGGGGGGGGGGGGGGTTCTGGTGGGATCAGCAGAACCTTCACCACTGGTCTTCTCCCTTCGCAGGAGACTTGGACGTTTCCGTCGTGTCCCGCTACATCAGCCAGCGCAGGCTGGTTTTTCCGGCCGTGGAAGGACGGATCAGCTTCTACGGCTCCGCTTCCGGACCGGGACGCGGCCCAACACTGGTGTTACTGGGATCACTGGTGCTGCTGTGGACCGTCTGAGGGGGCGTTGACAACAGCGCTCGTAGATGTGATGTGCAGTAACCATGTGAAGCAGGGCATTGTGGGTAGCTGTACCTGTCATCCATAAACACGCTCGATTAACTCCACCTGTGGCCATTTTCTCTAAACCGCCATGAGTTCAGAACCACGTTGTCTGGATCAGGTCCAGCTGAACCCGTCAGGTCCAGCAGCTGGACTCAGATTCTGGAGCGTTCGGTGTTTTTGAAGAGGGAACAAGGCGTCCTCTGTGGGGCCCCGTCTCCACGACAACGCGCGCCGCCGAGTAACGCTCCGCATTAATCTGCTCAGGAAGCGGAACGCAGCTGGCAGATTCCCGTTTCCAGCCGAAGGGAGCGAGGGATGAGTTTCTACACGCGTTACCCGTTTCCCTCGGCCTCTTCCCTCTTACAAAATTAGACCAACATTAAAAGGAAGCGCCAGCGTTCATGTCCCGACCTTTGACCTTTCCCGTCGAGGTCGCTTTATCGTGAGCTAAATAATCTGAGATGAGACAGGAAGGATGAAGACAGCCAGTGAGTTTCTAATAAATATTTAATAGTCTGGAATGCTAAGCTAACTGTGGATTATTGCACTTGGTCCTTTGATCTGGGCTCTTTGCTCAGCGAGGAGGAAACTTGAAGATGATCACTGATCAGAATCCGTCCGATTATGTGATCATTTCCGCCCCCCATGGAAACATTCAGACGATTCTGATTCCACCGGGAGATTCCAGCACTGGTACCGAGCAGCTTTGGTCGGTCGGTCGCACACGTGACCACAAACGGCTAAAACGATAGCGGGAGCCCACGGGTCACATGATCGCCTGAGTGAGCTCAGGGAAAAGCTCCTGCAGGGCGATGTCCAGCAGGACGTAGGTGACCTGGGGAGGCAACAGGAAACGCTGAGTAATGCACACCTGCCCCCCCCCCCCCCTCGCCCCCTCCTCACCTGTTTGTTGAGCAGAGGCTGCTGTAAACCATCGAACAGTAATCGCACGCCTTCGTATTTGGCGTCTCCTCCGATAAATCTGACGACCGACTCTGAAACGGAGACGGTCTGGGTGAGCTGCTCCCGTCTCCCCCCTCTGAGGAGGTGCGACGGGTCTGGGGTGTTGAGCCGTGACCCACCTGGTAAATAGTTCATCATCTCCTCAAAGGTCTGCCTGGCTCTTGCTCGTCTGTCCTGGAGGCTTCGCTGGCCGTTCCGCTCACAGAAGACGGCGTCTGAGCAGAGAAGGAACCGCTGTTGTTGTTGTTGTTGTTGTCGTCACCAGGTCAACGTGTGGTTACCTCTGAGCTGCGTGATGAGCGACACCAGCCGGTGCTCCTGCAGGACCTGCTCCAGCTTGGACCGCATGTACTGCTGCATGTAGGCCTCAAACGTGTTCTTCACCAGGATCCTGCCTGCGGCCAGAAGGTGGTGCAGCCAGTCCGGCACGCGGAACACCGTCCGAGCTGGGAACCACACCACCGACACGTCACCTTAAGCCACCGCTCCAATTTAACCTCAAATAAAGCGTTTTGAAATGAAACCGTTTGGACTGTGAACTCACCCATGAACATCATGTAGTCGTACATGCCGTCGACACGGACCGTTACCGTGGAGCTGTGGCGTTTCCGTGCGGGACGGTCGGACCTGCTGGCGTTGTTGTGGAAAATGTCGCTGAAGAGCTGCAGGTCAGAGGTGACGGGTTAAACTGTGGGACATCCAGGCGCCCCCTGGTGGCCGTCTCCAGCGTCACAGGCGGAACGTGACCTCTGACCTCACCTTCTTGTAGTTCTCGGTGGACGGGCTGAGGATGGTCAGTTCGGGTCTGCTGGGCTTGGGTTTGGGAGACTCGCAGGAGTTGAAGAAGGACTGGATGAAGGGCTCCAGGTTCTGACCTCTCTGGAAACCAGGAGATCAGAGACGTTAGCGTGGGGGGGTTGAGCTGACGGGTCCTGATGGAGGGCGGATGGAGCTCACCTCCTTCATCAGCTTCCCTGGAACAGACTTGAAGATTTTTCCTGTGGAACGACAGAAGAGAACTAAACATCTGAGATCAAAGCCAACCGTCAGACCATGAAAGAACAGGTGATCCGACCAGCTGGGGGAGGTGGGAACTCAGTAATGATCGTACCCAGTCGGACATCAGCCAGCGTCTTGTCCAGGAACTGAGATTCCTCACTGTGAGGAGACAGGAAGTCCGCCAGCAGCTGACTGTTGCTGAGCTCTGGATGCTTCAGGAGTCTCTGGACACACACACACACACACACAGATGATCTGTTGGTCTTTTTAGGTGAATCTGGTGGAAAATGTCAGATTATTTCCGCGTTCACTCGTCCTCAAATCAAATACCTGCAAATATGCCTCAAATTCCTCCCGTTTGGAGACAAGGAACTCGTAATTCTTTGGTCCAATCAGTCTTTTGGATGGAAGCTGAGCGTCAACAAATGTTCCTACAATCATCAACGACAGACGTGAGGCTGCAGGTGTGAGCAGCATCTGCTCTCTGGGGTTAAACCTCACCGTGGAACTCTGTGAGTCTGGACTCCAGAACGTAGAATTCCAGGTATCGCCTGTCAACGGACCACCTCTCCGTCTGATGACCCACTGAGACGGACGAGACCACAGTTCAAGAGGAATCAACGTATCTTCAGGGTGAGGGCGAGACGTTGCCACGGCGATTTCGGCGGCTGACGGCGGTCCTTCGGGTCCTTGTTCTCACCTTCCTTCCTGTCGTGGCGCTCCACGTCGATGCAGAAGACGGGGATCTTCTCCCTCTTCAGCTCGTCGTCGTAGCTGTGGACGTTGGGGATGTTGATGCTCCAGGCCGACAGGTTCCGCAGCGTTCCCGACCCGCTGGTCGGCTCGGCGGGAGAATCGTCCTCCATCACCATGGTGGCCTCCTCCACCTGCAGGACACACCTGGTGTTCACGCCTGGACACCGATGACCGATGAGACGGAGCCGTGCTCTCACCAGGTCGTCATCCAGCTCAGTTGTGGCGCTCGGCGGCAGCATGGCGCCCTCTACTGTCGTACTCTTGAACACGCCTTTGATTCTGCTGCCAATCCTGCTGATGCCGAAGGACTCCCCTCGTTTGGACAGATTTCTGGCAGAAACAGAAACAGAAACAGGGCGAGTCAAGCGCTGGCGTCCCTGCTCCTCGGAGCCGTGCTGCTGCGCTACAGCGGGACACACCTGCTGATTCTGCTGCTCCGTGCTGGAGAGTCGGATCCTTTCAGGAGGTGTCTGAAGTACTGAGCACAAGATCAATCAGCCTACGGAGGATCAACGGTCTTTAGCAACAGACTGAGCAGCACGAGTGCTTGTTTTACTTCGTCGCTGTGGCAGAACATGGGCGTGAAGACGCTCTCCAACAGCGCCAGCACGTGTTCGTAGGCCTCGAACAGGCAGCGCATGGTCTGCAGCTTCACCACGTCGCTGTAGGGACCTTCAGCAACTGACAGAGACCAACACAGACACAGGAGGGAGACAGACTGAACGCCTGGACTTGAGGGACGTCGTGACGGTTCAGAGGAAGCTCTCCGCTCGTGTCTGGGTGGGACTGAACTGACAGGAAGTGTCCTCTTACTGTTCCTGATCTCCTCCACAATGAACTTGTCGAAGTTGATCTTGTCGACGCTCTCGTCCAGGCAGTAGGTCTGGTAGATGTGCAGCACCTCCGTGTGCAGACGCTGCAGCTCGGGGTCGCTCAGGTCTGGACGCAGGATCCTGTCGTTGAACTCCTCTGGAGGAGACCACGCTCACGGTTGGTGCGGTACTGTAATGCGTCTGATGTTCTGGGCACGGTCGGCGTTCTTACCCACGGCCAGGCAGAACTGCAGCACGTGCACGGCTCCTTCCTGCTTCAGGAAGTTCATGAAGCGAAAGAGGAGGTCCTGCTGGGCTCGGATCTCCTTCAGCTCCAACTTCAGCACCTGCGTAATCAGAAGATCGGACCAGTCGTTCTCTGAAGGACAGAACTACAACGGCGAGTTTGAGTCACTCACGGACGGCTTCTTGTTGCCCACGTCAGTAAATTTCTGTAGAAACGGAACCAGGGGAGACGGAGGTTCTGTGGCTGGTTCTGGCTGCAGGAACACATCACAACCTATTAGCAAACTTAACAACAAACTGTGTCAATACCGGCTGGTTTCCACTTACTGGAGTGTCATCAACAAATATCAGCACCAAGAAGTTCACAGTATCCTGGAAGCAGAAGACACGTGAGCAAACCCGACCCTCAGAACCGCTCGTTACATTTAAACCTCACACATTATTCACTGCTGTGCTGCCCCCTGCTGGTAGTACAGCTGGGCTCTGCGTGCGTGCGTTGCTAATGTTGTAAAGCGATTTAACGTCTGTTGCGGGACAGATCACTGATTCTATGGATTCCTCCAAGTGTGATCGACTCACGGGGTCAGCCATGAAATCCATGGTTGGTAACAAGACGGATCCCGTCATCACCTCCCGAAGCAGCAGCGCCAATGACCTGAACGGAGATGAGCAATACGCAATTATTGAGTTTAACCAGACTCCATCTCACTGATTTAACCGATCGCCGATCAGACGTACTTGCAGTCTGTAGCCTTGGGAGGCATGACGAAGGGGAACAGCATCTCTGTCAGCTGCCTCAGATACAGCAGCTCGTCTCTGCGGCTGCGCAGAGCCACGTGAAGGTCAGCGCCATATTCCTCCAGAGCTGCCTGCTGCAATCCTTCAGTGTTCCCCACTGCACGCAAGCATGAGAAACAACATGAAGCAACATGATTTCAGCTCCACCTGAGCTGAAATCACTTCCAGAAGTGGTTTTAGTGTTGCAGATAATATCAGTATTATGTCATGATAAGCAAAGATATAATTAATTTTTTTTAAAAACATTTAAAACATCTGATTCTGCATAACTTTAATGTTTACAGCTCCAGAAGAATCATGTTCGAATCAGTAATAAACAGTGAAGTGCTGCCCCCTCGTGGTGCATCAGTGGAACAGCCCGTCAGAATGTGGGTGTAATACCGAGACTGGTCGGTGGGGGCAGCAAGAGGCTCACATGAGTCTATCTGCTGCTGGTTTGTAATAAACCAACATGGCTGCAGCAAATAAGGGAATTGTGCTTTTAGTGAATATTTCCGTGACATGATTTGAACTAGAGAGGAAACAAAAAAGCATTCCACCTTTTTCTCGAGCTCTTGCGATGACTTCAACATGCTTCAACGCAGCCTTCAGCATTTTATCTGCACACACAGCCGGAATGTCGACCTGCCAAGAGCAACGCAGGACAGGAGGACTCAGCCCTGAATTCATTATTAAACAGATTTAATAATCAAAATCAGTAGGCCAACGAAAGCTTTGAGCACCTTCTGAGCTCGGCGGACAACAACTGATGCGAAGAAGCGGAAGGTCATCCTCAGCTCATCGATGCACGCTTCGTCGTCTGTGATGTCCCTGAAACCAGAGGGGCGGAGTGTCACAAACACACGTGCACGTTCGTGTGTGTGTGTGTGTAACCCCAAGGGTTCGACTTACCTGTACCAGGGGTACACAAAGTTCTCCAGAACCAACTCAAACACCTGCAGGAGGGTCAGAAAATCCCTTATTTCTATTCAAACGTAGAATAGAAATAGAAAAGAGGATCGTAGCGTGAAGCGGCTGACGGTTACCTCGGCGACAGAAGCATCCACCTTTGAATGAACCTTCAGGTCCAACCACGGCTGGTGGTTTTCAAGCAGCAGAGTCGGCCTTCAAACAGGAACATATTTGATTATTACCATGACCCCCCACAGCCCCTGAATTGGTGAGGGTTCTGAGGTGGGGACAGAGTAGCCGGTGATCACCCCCAACACCAAACCAGTTTCTCCTCGTGTTCGGCGTGGATGGGCTGCTGAGAGCTCACGTGGTTTCACATACCGATGGCGTTTGCACTTGATCTTCCCACAGACGGCGCAGCTGCTGCCCAGAGGAAACAGCTCCTGATCCTGCTGCTGTGGGAGGAGAAGCAGTCAGGAAGAGCCTCCAGAGGACTGAACGCACCTCAGGGCGACGCTCTTACTTTGTTCATTGGTTTGATGGTGAAGAAGATGTTTGGGAGGAGCGTCTCAGGCCCGACGGAGCAGTAGAACGTGACGACGCCGGCCAGGAACGACCAGAACACCATCAGGACGTGGAGGTAGCTGCGTCGTTGATGAAGGCGTTACCATAGAAGAAGAGCAAAACAACCGCCTCAGACCTTCTGCAGTCATGACGTTTCAGCCCAGATTCAGGCGTCAAATAGTTTTACACCCAAGCAAACACACACGAATAAACGCCGTCATGAGCCAGCAGGAGAGGATCAGACCCTCGTTTTAGAAGTTAGATTACAAGAGTAGATTTACAGGGTTTATTTTCGCCTGTAAACCATTTTAATCAGTGTAGATGATGAAAGACAGGTGTCACATGACCCACACACGTCAGAGGGAGATTACCTGTTGAGCAGCACCGTCAAAGAGATAAGAGACAACATGAGGAAGCAGAAAACAGGATACTGTCGTCCAGCTTCCCTCAGAACGTCGAACTTCAATCGACGCTTCAAGTAGGTTAAAATCCCCGTCATCCTCCGCGGTGACCTGTTGATAGAAAGCACAAACACGTTAACACGTCATTTACCACAGTTAAAGTTGGATGAATTGGATTTTTTTTTTTTTTTGGATAAATCTTTGCAGTAGTGATAACCATTCAGGGTTCAAATGAAACCAGTCAGAACTCCCGACTGCTCACCTGTTTAGCGTCCCGAGCTTAAGCTAGCCGCAGGCGGCCTCGACACACTTACGGTGACAAAACTCTCCCAGCCCCGCTTCATTTACCGAGACACATTTCATTCACGGAGGAGGTCGTCGGTCGTTAGTTCGGAGCTGTTTCGGGCTGCAGCTCCATGTTCTTGTTTGTTCTGTGGAAGAAAAATCCTCCTGACTTCCGCAACAGATGGGCCGGTCTTTAATCTGAGCCGGGTTGCCAGGTAACAAATAAACCCGTAAAAGTCAAATCAAATCAATCTTTATTTATATAGCGTCTTTCACAATCAAAAGTTTCAAGGCGCTTTCCAGAATCCCAGGGCCTGACCCCAGACAAGCAACAGTGGCAAGGAAAAGGAACTCCCCTTTAACAGGAAGAAACCTTGAGCAGGACCAGGCTCATGTAGGAGGACCCTCCTGCTGATGGCCGGTTGGGTAGGGTAGGGTAGGGTGGGGTGGGGTGGAGTGGAGAGGGAGAGGGAGAGGGAGAGGAGGAGAGGAGAGACCAGACCATGACCCAGTGGGGGGGTGACACAGGCCGACGCCATACAACACGGATTTACTGTCAACGATTTTAACCGGCAAAGGTAATCGAATCTTCACGAAATGTTGCCAAACTTATTGATTGGTAGCGATGTAAGTATATAGCATTTAAAAGAATCTTCTTAACAAGTTTATATCGAGGGATATTCAGGCCGATATCAAACCTTAAAATCCTCCAAAATAATCCATTTTTCTCCGTTATTTTGATCCGCTGTGGCTAAGAGTTAAATGAATGACATTAAAATTAGATTATGAACTTTACTGTCACATGGGTCCATCCTAGTGGTGCTGAGGGAGTGACACACGCTTTTTCCTCTTCAGGGATTCGAACCAACTACCTACCGGTCATGCAGTTTCTTTTCTTTATTGACCAATGGAGATTTATTCAGTGTCCTTTAGTTCATTATTGTTTTCCCTGCATAACTGGCAACCCGTGCTTCCATCACTAATTGATGTTTTTCACATTAATATCTCATAATTACTATTTATAAAGATTTCTAACTCAAATCTACAAAAGAAAATGACAGCTGTCAGCAGGTTCAAGTCAAAACTTTATTACAAAAATAGGTGTAACTCAACTCGCTGTACAATATAAAACAATTCATTTGCAAAATGCAAAACATACTTGTTAAAAAAGAAACATTCATGACAGAAACATGTAATCAGGCTCGATCACAGCAGGTCAAAGAAAAGAAAAGTTTCACATTCAAAAGCTTCGTCACATGATACAGAGAATTGAACGTTATGTACAACTGACACTCATTTCCTACACTTCCCACAATGCCTTTCAGTCCTGAACGCCTATACTTTTGGACAAAGAGACTGAACCAGAGTCAGATGTGTCCAACCATCCCTGCTGATTCATCCGCCCCTGAAAATAGTCCCTGACAAATTTTCCTCCTCTCTGATGACATCCGCAAACTTTTGACCTGTCAGCAGTTTAACATGAAACTTGGCTTACACATAGTGTTTTAATAGCCTCAAAAAAGGTTAAAGTGACACTGGTTTATAAGAAATTACACAGCTGTAACATTTTAAATCAGAACCTGATCCCGACATTTTAATTGATTCTTGTTTCCTGTTACTGTTGCATTACTTTCCTGCAGAGTCTCCCGTAGATTGAGTGAATGTTCTAAAATCAGACATTAGATCTGATGACATTTGTTAACTGGATGGATGAAGTTGTTCTTCTGTCACCAGACTTTAACCAGAGAAATGCATAAAACCTTTTTTCCATCATGGAAGACTAAAGTAATGCTGGTTTCACGCAGCCGTCCCTCCGTGCACGTCTGCATCTTTGGACTGAAACTACTTTACTTTGTTGAACATTGTGGAAAATATTGATCAGCTCAAATATTCAATTAACACAAACCCAAACAATTACATTTCCAGAAAGAATGCCTGACCTATAAAATACCGAAACATTTTAACTTCAAATATGACATAAAGGTTTAAACTTTAAAGCAGAAATGTGTTGGACATTAAGGCCTCAGAGGAAACATGATGGTTCCAACAGTTTAGACTCAAACACGTGGTCTTTAGCTTTAGCAGCTTTAGCTCTGCTCTCACAAAGTTTCCCATGATGCCGTGCGGCCTGACACCAGCGTGGAAGCTGGTCTGGGAAGTATGTTGAGGGTTGGGCGTCTCCTGTAACAGAGGAGCGACCCTGATCTCCATAAAACCTTTCAAATTTCTCCCGCGAACCTTCCTGAAACTGTAGTGGGCGGAGCTTATGATCATCACCTGTGCTCATCAGGTGTTTGAGCCTAAACTGTCGATCATGGTTGAGGTGAAACTTGATCATTTTCAGCGTGGTGATGCCACTCCACAGTCGTGACCTGGCGACATTCCACCAGTGAGATCACAACCGCTACGGGCGAGTTACCGCCGCCAGAACGGGCGCTCGCCGCTCTGCGCTGCCATTTTTGGATGAATTCGAGGGCTTCCGCGTGTCGCACATCAGCACGTTTCCATTTGACACAGCAGAGTATCTGTACGGTCCCAGAGCAACAAACTGAAATGTGAAATTCCTGCATTGTGACGCTTCACGAAGACAAACATCAGGTCCCACACGAGTGCACGCCGGTCCAGCGAGGCTCAGGCTCGGGTCCGACACGCCAGCTTCTTGAAACGTGGTGAAAGACAGTCTGGAAGGGAGCGCTGAGTCAGCTGACCTTACCGTCTGCATCCAGCGGCAGCCCGCGGCGTGACACCAAATGCTGCTCCTGCTCTTCACGGCGACGCGTCAGGCCCGGCCTCGACCCCGACACCCTGCTAGTCAGGTAACAAAAGGAAGCAATTAGAGAAAAGAGCCGTGTCCAGGTGAACAAACACAGGAGAAACTGCACAACGCGCACTCAACCCCCCCCCACATGCACATGGCGATGCATTAGAATGAATAATTAGCCTGTTTGGCTCGTAAACAGGTGAAAATGCAGAGTCAGGCAGAGAAGAATGGCAGCCATCAGTTAACACACACACACACTACAAGCAGCTCATGCACGGTCCCCCCAACAACAGCAAACCTCCAGATAAACATGCAAGATTAGTATCCAGGCCTTCAACCACTAGGTAGATCCTTCTGGGACAAGGAAAAGCTTCAGAAAAACCAAATTGTGCTTTAAATCCTTCTAACCAGCCGCTAACCAGGGGGTTCTACGAGACTCCGAGGGGGCGGGGCTTAGTTTGGACGCTGCGTTACGTGAATTTCGACACCAATTTGTGGATGTTTTGGGTCATGAGAGGAACTCGATGAGGATGTCACTACATGTACAGCACTCGAGAAGGTGATTTGGAATTTGATGACATGCATGGTGACACTGTACCATGTGACCAACAATCGGCCAACCTCTGTCCATTTCCTTCCACAAGGAGCTTTTAAAATTTGAAGGCAATTTGAGGAGAGAATTTGCCGAAACATGAATTTGCAACACAATTTGAAGGTTTTTGTACACGTGTGCGTGTATGTTTATTAAAGCAGACAAACAGCAAAGAATACAAGCCAAAATGTAAAGCCAAAAACAGGACTGCTACGGTCCCCTTCTCTTTTCTTCTCAATAACAAGACACGTATTACTGTGACAGTACAAATTGTATTTTCATTTGTTTTAAGTACATGTTTAGGAGACAGATGCTTTGTTGCTGTTATCTACTTAAAACATGGAAACCAGAATGTCTAAAAACATACATAAAGCTATAGCCAAATAGACAGCTGAAGCACATAATTGCATCTAAAAAAATTTTTCTTCAACCTTTATGGAAAAGTGTTTAAACGACCATCTCTTTAAAAAAATGAAAAAGAAAAGCAGTTCGCCAGAAACAGGTGGGAGTGACTACTGTTTGGAGTCCAAGCTGATTATTAAAATATGTACAAAAAGATGCCAGATGTCACCAATTTGGAGGAAAACAAAAAAGCCCACAGGCAACCAGATGGGTGTGAGGGCCAATCGGATCAAGTCTCTAAATAAAAAAGACAAAAACCAAAAACATTTTGATACCAAAGCCCTACTGGTTTACTTCCACTGCTGCCCAAAAGAATCCTGATAAAATTCCTGGTTGTCGGATTTGTAACCGGAATAGTTACCAGAATGATCACCACCTTGGAGCGGTTGCTGAGCAATGGGTTGAGAGCCCCAGTTCTGATTATTGGTCTGGCGACGCTTGGAATCTGGCTGGTTGTGCCCGTCAGCTTTGCGCTTTCCTCCTACATTTCCACCGCGGCCACCCCGAGCACCACGTACCCCTCCTCGTCCTCTCGGCTGCATGACGACTCCTCCTCCTCCTCCTCTGGTGCCGCGCCCGCCGCGAGATGGTCCCGATCCGCCGCGCTGGGAGAAGCTGGCCCTCCCTCTGGGTGCCCCGGCGCCGCCTCGTCCTCTGGCCGGAGACGTCCCGCCACGCGCGCCTCTGCTGCCACCTCGCCCTCGGGCCGGGGCCTGGAAGTCATCGTACCCGTAGTACGGGTCGTCGTAGCCGCCACGGTAGTTGTGATAGTCATAGCCGTAGTAGTCGTAGTAGTCCTCGTACGCGTAGTAGTCGGGAGGGTAAGCGTAGCCTCCCCGGTTACCCCCTCGACCCCGGCCTCTCACAGGGGGAGGCATGTGAGGAGGAGGGTAGTAGTAATAATCATCATACCTGAGACAGCAACAAGAACAACATTTAGCGGTACAACAATCGCTTTCTTGCTCTCATCCAACCGGCGTGTGAAAACGTGCTCGTCTGGCAACGCGACGCCTGAACTGAATTTTAAAAAAGCAGGCGGGGTGTCTTACATCTGAGTTTTGGCTGCTTGCCTCTGAGCTTTACGCTCCTTCCGTTTCTGATCTGGAGGTTTGGCAAAAACAATCTCAATTGGCTCCCCCTCCAGCTCCTTGCCATTCATCTCCTCCAGGGCCTGAAGGAAGCACATCAGGTGTTCACCTACCTGCAGCGGCTCCATCATCGTACTGAAAAAGGGGAGACCTACCTTCACAGCACCGTCCCTCTCCTCAAAGTGGATGAAGGCGTAGTCTTTGAGTTTCTTTACCCGCTCCAAATTTCCATACTCACTGAAGGACTTCTCAAGGATCTCCTCCGTGACACTGTTGGCGAGGTTTCTGACAAACAGCACTTTAACCTGCAAGGTCGACAGCTACAGGTTATGGACCATAACGATCACAGCCGTGCAGTCTGTGTTTGGACTGGTCATCTGACTGGTTCCTAGCTACAGACCGATCGGTCAGCCTAAACACACACCCTCCGAGCTTAAACGTGCACCCACCTTGGCCATGACCTCTGGGTCGGGGTCTTCCATGGGGTCAGCCCACTCCACAGTCACCATGTTGCCCCACACTTTGACCTTTCCGCTCATGAGCCGGCGGCGAGCCTGAGCAGCCGTTTTGTGGTCTTCATACTCGAGGAAGCAGAAGCCTCTGTTCTTACTCTTGTCCTGAGGTTGAAGGTAGAGTATGACGTCACTGAGGCCCTCTGGAAGAAACAGAAGAGCCAGTAGATACGCAAGAACCAGACTCGGGTCTATGACTGCTTCTTGCAAATGAAGTCTTTTACCTGTAACTTTAGAAAACTCCTCAACAATCTGCTCCTTTGTTTTGCTTTTAGGAATTGAGCCAACAAATAGACGGTTGTTGGCGACGGATATACACACTCCAATCTGCAATCTGCTTTCCAGGACGAATCTCATGATTATTACACTGTTAAAAGAATAAATAAAATCATTCTTTCTTTACAGCAGACATCTGATGTAACAGATTTTGTTTCTTAAAAAAAATAAAAAACGATTAGAGAAAACTACATAAACCCCAAGAAGGGTAATAATCCACATGCGAGTTTTCCCGTTTGAACCTTTGACAAACTTTTTCCCAGTTCTGGCCGGAGTTCTCACCAGCTTCACAGCCTCCTGAGCTGCCTCTTTGCTGCAGAACGTGACAAAGGCGTAGCCCCTGTTCAGACCACTGAGGGGGTCCATCATTAGCCTTAAGTCCCAGATGGGACCGGCTTTCTCAAACAGAGGAACCAGCTCGTCTTCAAACAAGTCCCGGGGAATCTTTCCAACAAAGATCTGAAGATGGAAGGATGGAGAGGAAAAACCTACGTTGTTCACAAAGATTTTATAACAAAAACAGTCTACATTCAAGCGATTACATGGACATAGAGCAATAAAGGCAATAACAAGAGGAGTGTGTTTCATACCTCTGTTCCAACCGGTGGTTGGGATCCTGTGTACACAGAATCCGGAGGGGGACCCCCGTACTTCCGCTGGCCTGTTGTAACATCAAGTGTGTACTCCGTTCGGTCCAAAAGCGCCTTGATTTTAGCTTCATCTGGTCCTTTGGAGGAATCTGACACTTTTGTCCCCTGTTTCTCTCGCTGTCTGTACGTCTTCATCACACCACACAGAAAGGCACTTTTGTTCTGCAATAAAAGCAAGCGATGAGCTTCGTGTCCACTGCTCCAAACACCCCAAACGGTCACTTTTTCAGGTGGATTTACTGACTTGAACATGTGACAGGTCACTCTCTTTGAACTGGACCAGCACTTGGAGAGCACCCTCTTCATTGAACTCTTTCAAAGCTTCAATAGCTCGTTCATCCAAATCACTATGAGCTACAAGGCCTGATTAACAGAGGGAGAGAGGTCAAATCAACAGGCTGTCAACAGAAAGAAAGGGGACAAATTTAGATCTGAGGAAACTATTATCAACATTGTAACTGAATTTCAATGGGTCGTATTTGGATCGTGCCAGGGATCTTAGTGGTGCACCTCGTACTCAACAAGTGCAACTTTTAACAAAAATAAAATAAAGTGAACTCAAAGGTAGGGCGTTTGGCCCGTCATACGGGTGTATATGAAGAGATTGGTAGTCTGGTTGGGGTACCTACAGCTCGGCTACACCAGCGACAGCACCGCAGCTGCTCTATTGTCAGTGTCTCAGCACAACAGATGGCTTCACTCAGCCTTATAACCCACACCTCAATCACAATCTGTGCACACCAACAGCAACTGGCCATGCAAACCCAGAGTATTCCAGGTTATAGCCAGTGGGACACAAGAAACAAATGACATCCTTCTATCATTAAACTAGGTGTGAAGATCAGCAGAGGTTAAATTAAAAGTATTATCATTCTAAAGTGCTCAAATAACTTTACACTTAAAGTTAATTTAAAGTTGTACAGATAAATGATAAGGTCTTTTTGTTCAACAATCCTTGAAAATAAAGTCTTGGTCTAGATTAGGGTCATTTAAACTAAATTCTGATGACATGACAGAAGGACCCAAACAGTCTGAGGACCGCTGTCCTGCACAGGTGGACAAACAGAAAGGTGTGTTTACCTGCTACGTAAAGTTCATCCAGCTTCTCGGCCACGTTCTGAGGTAATCCAGCTTCCAGTAAGGCTGGAAAGTGTTCCGAACGGGTCACGGCCGCTGTAGTGTCCATCGGCTCTTCGGTGCCGTTCCCGTTAACGTGATCGGTGGCCATGTCTCCGGACATCTATGTGGACCATAGTGACAGTCATGTAATAAAGCTATTATTACAACAACAGTGTCAAATTGTGGAAGTGATGTTTATTTTGGCGCCATCTTTCAGAACGCCACTTCAGAACTGTAAACTTGGGCCACCGTATTGCGTGTCCACACACGAAAATTAGACAAATAATTACCAAACGCCAGACTGAGCTGTCGTTTTAAAGGAAAACTGAGCACAGAAATTCCCGGAAACGTATTGCAGTGTCACAAAACAAATGGTCAGTCATGTAGAAAAACAGGTATTTACAACAACACCACGCCTCTGGGGGCTAACGGCAGCTAGCTACAGGGTTCGTGTGTATTAAAGGCCGCACTTTGTGGAATCTGGCTGTTATAGGATGTGGTCGGGAGCTACTTTACCAGAACAAAATCCTGGTGGGCATTGTCCTGTAATCAGTCCGAATCACTAACCCTCCCACTAAGCCTAACCAATCTGTTAAATCCATACTCAATGAAGTCGGGCCCATCTATCAAAGTGCCGGCTAACCACATTCACGAGCACCTTAGAGGCTAGCACAGATCTCTCCGGGAACACACTAAACATTAGCAAATGTTGTCTCAACGGGACGAAGGCCCGGTCGGCTTGCTACACACTCACCACGTGAAGCTAAATTTGGAAGCACGGTGTAAGTCCGCCGTGGTGAATGTGGTTTATATAAAAGAAACGTCCACACCGGTGCTTTTCGGGATGGTTTCTGTGCTCCCGGTCAAACAAAATGGCGGCGACGTAACATCGCTAGCTCCGCTTGTCGACTGCTTCTACGGGGTTACCCGAAAGCTCCATCACGGGCTCCTCGGATTTCTTACATCCGGTCAGAATGAAAACAAATTATTTTAATTTTAATATACTGATTTGGCAACAACACAGTTATGAACACAACATCACTTGCAACTTTACTACTGTTTTAACCAGAGCAATTATTTCATTATTTGCTGTGCTGGTGGGTCTTGGCACTTTCTTTGATGTTAGATTTTTCCAAATCGGGACGTGTTTTAAAATGTGACAACAAATGCATTATGCACAAAAAACCAAAACACAGTACATATTTCAAAATAAATGTTAATCTGGGGAGAATTATAATTGCAACCAACTCCTCATTTGTAAAACCACCACTCGGACACTAGGGGGCGAAATAACACCCACACACCGGAAAAGAAGAAGAGTTGAACGACCCCATTGGCTGAGCGGGAAAATTTAAACGTAACACCGTCGAGAGGAGGCGCATCGAAGCAAAATTAGAATCCTCCCGATAACCAGGTTGGGGACAAATTATATGTAACCACTGATTAAATTTGTCAATGCCACTTTTGTAAAGCACTGTAAAATGGATATCAACGCCTGGGTCGAGTAAGTCAACACTAGCTTGTTATCAATAATAGCCGGTGTGCTACCTTGACTACAACTGTTGCTTAACAATACTTTCGTTTAAACTAGATGTTTTGAAAAAAGGTTGAGCACGTATACGGGAGATGATCCACTGGATCAATGGGATAAGTGAGTACTTTGGCGTCACCGAGGCAGCCGGTGTTTTTACCCTGATGTCATGTCAATGCATTTTAACATAACTTATTCCATGGTTGAGACAATATTTACGCGCGTTGCTTCATTGCCAGGTTTGTAGATTATCTTGAGCAGAGGATACCTGAGGACGACCGTCGTGAGATATCTCAGGTGTTTGACAGCCTTGTGCAGAGGTTTTTGACTGTTGAGAGATACTCGGACGACATCAGATATGTGAAGTACTGCATCAAATGTGTAAGTGATTGAAATACTGCACCATTGTGCACAGCCGGTTTGCAGAACCATAAACATATATTGTGTTCTGTCCTATAGGCGAGTTTTTACCAGGACCCCACTGCTCTGTACACCTATGTTTACAGTAAAGGGGTCGGCCACAGGACTGCTGCCCTCTACGTGACCTGGGCACAGCACTTTGAACGCAGAGGGATGTATGAAGAGGCAGACGCCGTCTACCAGAAAGCTGTGAAGAACCAAGCCCAGCCAGCTGAGACTGTTCTCAATGAATACAGGTAACAGATAAATGTGAATGACAAGAGCTTTAAGTTAGGGATGTCCGGCCTACTGATGTTTTCAGCCCATATTGGCATTGAAATGTGGTATTGGATACTTTTTTGGTACTTTGTTATGGTTTAAGAGATATTTATCTTTATGGGACACGACTGTTAATGATTTAGTTTTGGGGGGGAAATTCCAGATACATCATTATTGGCTGATATAAGTATCAGAACTAAAGGTTTAGACGTCAGATAAAAAAGGCAATACTGTATCGATCATTCCTACTTTAAATGATCATTTCAGTGCAGCATGGGCCCATACAACTCCACAATCATACTCCAGGTCCAATGAGGAGCAAACATGTTATTTTGTCCCCTTATTTTAGCTACACTGAAAATGGTGACTGACCTAAAAGTAAAAACACATGTCTGTTGCATGAGCTCTAAAGCACCTTTCTGTTCCCACGTTACTGTGGTTATGCTAAAATTATTTTTATTTTTAAATGATTTTCTTTAAAGAATACTACTTTCTAAATCACAAACAGTGTCCTGCTATTTCCTGTCGTGATTAATGTTGTTCTGCTTTGAAATGTTAATCCGATGCAAAAATCTGATCTGCAGGCAGTTTCAAACAAGAACCAAACCCAAGACTTCAAGCTCTGGTAAATGAACTTTTGTTTCTAGTCTCTTCTGTGTTGGCCTTATCAAAGTATTTTTCAATAATTCTTTATTAATTTTTCTTAGCAGAAAGCAGAAACCCTTTACAAAATTCTCATGTAACCAATCAGCTGATGTCTCACCAAGAGCAACATAAGGTGTGGTTTTGATTTTATTTAAACCATTACATATTCTCTATTGTAATTTTCAATAAATGACTAATTCATGTCCTGTTTCAGGCCTCTGGGGACTGTTCTTTCAAACATCCCACCATTGAAACCATTGTCACGTAAGTAAGATTGATCATTATAGTACCTGGGTCGCCAGTAGATGTGTGATGTGATGACAAGTAACAATAAAAAAGTCGGTGCTTTAATGTACATCAACCGTTTGAGATTTTTCTTCTCCCGAGCTTGGTCTGACTGTGTTTTTTTGTCTGTAGAGTTTCCCGCTCTGAGACTTCTGGGACCATTAACTCCAGCCAGAGCTCCAACGTTCAGTTTGTGTCCGAGTACCTGAAGGATGAGCTGCTCTGTGAGGGGTCCGAGTTGTGTTTCGAGGAGGTCCGAGCGGCGAAATACTTCCGTAAACTGGAGGAGCAACAGGATGATCAGACAGTAGATGTTTTGTTTGCAGAAGAGCAGTTTATGAGGGTGGAGGAGGAGAACTTCATGAGCATGAGAGATGCACTGGGGACGATCAAGCAGGCTCTGGGGGGTGTAAAGAGCCACATGGGGCAGACAGCTGTAGTGGAAACATCTGCTGCCATGAACATTAATCCTACTCAGCATTCCACCGGGCCTCCTCAGTTATCCAGTCGGCGCAGCAGCCGGCGCTCGCTCGGTTTGAGGCTGCTCACTGAGCCCACCTTCATCCACGAGGCCCTTGCTGTCGTCCCTGACCAATATCAGGAGGAGAGAAAGGTCACATCCTCTGACCCTGATGAGAGACTGTGTCATCCAGCTCTAACTGACAGGAGTGTCCGGTCACCCACATCTGCACCGACGTCTGCATCTACGGAACCGTCACCTGTTCTTCAGGCAGCTGCGGCAGAACAGATGGCTCCGTCACTGCGGGGGGTCTCATCTACTGAGAAAGTTCTCCTTCAGGAGGACCCAGAGATCAACACTGCTGTAGCCCAGTGAGTCAATATCCTGGTTATACCGTGACAGGGAGGAGAAAGAATCTGGTTATCCTGGGACATGGAGTTTTATATTCTAATTTCTCCTCTCCATCCCCACCCCTCTCTTTAGGGATGTGGCATGTCTCCCTGAACCCGACGACAGACTCAACAGTAAGTACACCAGGTGATCAGATTGTCGTAACAAAAGAATGCAGGCGTGATCAATCTGTCTGTGTGTCTCAGTGTCACAGGGTGGGACCGGTAACCTTTCTCACATTACTCCCAACACATCACTGGGTTTTGTTCAGGCCACACCATCACGGGTGCTGCCGTCTCCTACAGTCAACACACGGGAAGCTCTGGGTGAGCGTCGCCCACTCGCCACCCTCCACACCCACTTTCTTTTCTCACTGGTTTCTCCTCAGTGCCACCCTGTCTAGATGCTGTGTGTCTCTTCAGTTTTCTCAGTCAAGAACCTTTCTGGTTTTGTGTCATCCAGATGTTATCATGGACATGTTCCAGGCGCCAACCCTCCTCGAGGACCCGTTCAACAAAACATCGGCTTTTCCCTCGTCAGAGGTGGAGGCCGAACCGGCCCCACTTAAACATGGTGATGATACACCTTCTTGTTTATCGGCTAAAATAAAGACCGCTTTTCATTTCATTTGTTCCACCTGTCGATGTACAAACAGACATTTCTGAGCTTTTCTTCAACCAGCCACTGGGAAAACTCAGTGTCTGTAAAAGATTCTTTGTTCCTCCTCAGGAAATTCTGCTCTGTGTCAGGGGAACAAGATAAGCTGAAAAAGTTGAACTGTAAGTTTAATGAAATTGTTCTGTTTTCTGAAGGAGGGGACTCGTATTTCACTAAGCCCCGCGCTGCTGCCTCGTTTACTATCTTCCAGGATGAACAAGACAAAGAAAACATCAGGTAGACTCAATCTTTTAGGACTTCTTTTAGCTTCATCATGAGTGATTCCCCTAAAATCTACCTAGATAACGGAGGTGGAGGTGATGTTATTCTACCACCTCTTACTCCGGTTTATGTCTTCTCCTGATCTTCTAATGTGTTTGTCTCTCTTCAGTGCCGCTGCTCCTCATCCTTCACTCAGCAAATCTAAACCAATCAAAGCTCTGGCTGAGATACGGCAGGTTAAAAAATCAAACGTGAGTGTGAAGAAAGCACCTGTCTGCTAGTTTTCCTCTGTCACTGCACAGATTAGATGGAGATTTCTAGATCTGGGAGCAATATTTTTGTTTCTACGATTGATTGAATTTAGGAGACGCCTCCTGAGCTGATGCCGGACGAGAGCACCATGTGGGGGGCCCGCTACAACTCCCTCAACTCCCTGGCAGCGTGTCCCAACAGCACCACCGACTTCGCCATGTTGGCCCAGTGTGTGTCCACACCGTTCGCATTCAAGACGCCTCACAGCAGCAACTTCTTCCAGGATGAAGGTACAACAGGTGATCACACACACACGTGCGTGTGCAAACACGTGCATGTTCTTCATTTCTGACAACTCTTCTCTGTTTTCTGTCTGAACAGAGAACAGCGGTGGTGGTGACGGTGATGACGACGAATTTATGAGACGTCAACCGAAAAAACTCAGGTGGGTGACCTGGCCTCGACCTTACCTGACCCTGACCCCAGACTCCTTGTAATGGAATGATTGGAAATTGCACTCGTGTTTTTACTTCACGTCTTTTTCCTGTTGGTGTTTACTAAAAGGTTAATCTTCCAGTTTAAGAGTATTTTGATGCTGAGCCTGTTTTTGTTTATACGTCACCGCTATTTTCTGATCAATAATAATGGATTTGTGTCCTTCAGCCCCATCATGGAGCAGAGTCCAGCTGAAGAAACTGCCATCAGTCACATGGCCCTGCCCTCTGACAGGCTCGGGACCATTGTAGGTGAGGGTCTTGCCTCAGCCCAGCTCTGCTCGACCTCCTCCACCACCCTGGTGCAGGCTCCGCCCCCTGGTGTGTTGTCCTTCAGAGACCAGACCATCTCCACCAGGACTACATTGGACACAGACCAAGAGCAGCCCCCCAAGTCCAAGAGTCCATTTTCAATCAAGAGAGAACCATTCAAGATACTGGAGGATCTGGATGAACCGGCCCAGAATCCAGTCGGTGATGTTCCCATGAGTCCAGAGGGGACCCTCAAACCTGACTGGCTCAGCATCGGGAGCCCTGAGGTTCCACCGGAAACTGACCTGGATGCTTTCCTGAGCCCATGTCGGCCAAAGCGCGCTGATGTGCCCATGACCCCAGAACCACCGCTCTGCACAGCTGTACCCATGAGCCCAGCAACGGCGCCGCAGTCAGACGGAGGCCGGTGCTTGGACGTGTCCATGAGTTCACCAACGCCGGCACGTGCGGCCGGCCCACCACTGGTGTCTGACCCATGGGACAATGATCTGATCTCAGATTTGCTGTCGGCACTCACTCCGCCGCTACCCTCTCACCCTCATTACATCACCTGGTCCTGCAACATGCCCGCCATCAGCCCGCGGATGACCATCACCATGGGTACGGCGGCTCTCGCTGTGAAATCATTCCTGTCGGTTTCCAGTTTAATCATTTTCTTGGTTATAGGTAAAGCATCTCTAAGAGTCGACTGCATCCTTGGAGAAGGAGCCTTCGCCACCGTGTATCAGGCCACCAACCCTGCGACCTTAGAGAAGGTGGTGTTGAAGGTACGAGGGGGCGGAGTCACATGTGTGCATCCAGCTGCAGCAGAGACCTACCTTCAGCGTCTTTGTCCCCTGTCCCTGCAGGTCCAGAAACCGGCCAATCCCTGGGAGTTTTACATCAACACCCAGCTGGACGCTCGGCTGCAGCCCCACACACGTCACCTCTTCAGCAACATCCGTTCAGCTCACCTGTTCAATAACGGCAGCGTTCTGCTTGCTCAGCTCCACAATTACGGCACCTTGCTGGTTGGTATCTGCCGCCACGTCACGTTAATGACAGAACGTTTACTGACATCACAGTTTCCACATTGCTTTGATGTGGTGTTCTGGCTTTTTGACTCCGCCCCCAGAATGCAGTGAACATCTACAAAACCCTGAGTGAGAAGCTGATGCCGCAGCCGCTTGTTATGTACCTGGCTACCTGCATCCTGACCATGGTGGAGCAGCTGCACGCCATCCACATCATCCACGCTGACATCAAACCTGACAACTTCCTACTGGGAGAGAGGTCGGCGCCATGTCTCTGTCACCCCCACCATACGAACCAGCATGAGCTCCCACAGAGGCCGTCATCGTGTTCTGTGTGCTTCAGGTTCCTGGAGAACAGGTGCTTTGAGCCAGAGAACTTGGACCACGGCCTCGTCCTCATTGACCTCGGCCAGAGCATCGACCTGGATCTTTTCCCAGAGGGCACCGCGTTCACTGCCAAGTGCCTGACATCAGGCTTCCAGTGCACTGAGATGCTGAGTGGGAAACCATGGAATTACCAGGTGAAAGCACCCTCCCCCCTGCTAACAGCACCTGTCAGGGAACTGTCAGTCAAGTGTGTGTGTGTGTGTGTGTGTGTGTGTGTTTCAGACGGATTACTTTGGAGTTGCAGGGACGGTTCACTGCATGCTGTTCGGGACCTACATGCAGGTGACAAATGATGGCGGCGTGTGGAAGACCAACGGTGTCTTCAGAAGGTACAACGCATCGCCGACAACAAAACAGCCTCCAAAAATCAAAAAAATAAATTTATATATAAAGTTTAAAAGGAGTACAAACTGAGTCCTTAAGGTTGTTTATAATTGAGGATGATGAAAATATACTGCTTCTGCAGAATTCCTCACAGCGACCTGTGGCAGGAGTTCTTCCACGTTCTTCTGAACGTTCCGGACTGTTCCGGGCTGCCAAGCCTGCGGGGCCTGCGTGGGAAGCTGACGTCGGTCCTGCAGCAGGACTACAGCAACAAACTCGGCACGTTGAAGAGTCGTCTGGTGGTTCAGCTGCTGGAGCGCCGGAAAGCAGCCGCAAAATGAGCCACACACACATCAACTCAGACTTGTCAGCGGGTCCAAAATAAACTGTCTTTTTGTTTTTTTTTATCGGCTTTAAAAGTTTTAGATTCCAGAATGATGAACAGTTTTGTTCTCTTTCAGAAAGAATAAAATGGCTAATTTTCACACATTTAAGTGCTTGAACTTTCAGTACATCCCAGCTCTGACACGAATGTTCCAAACACAAAAGGAGGAACTTCATGTTCATGTTTTCTCTCCAACATGTTCAGACCTGCAGCTCCCGCTGAGGCATTCCTCCACCTGAAAGTTCAGTCTCTATTTAAATGCTTTTTAAAGTGTTTTCGTTTTGGTTTTAATGATAAAACCGAACACCTACAAGCATCAGCCATAAAATCACCTCGCGACAACCAACAGATGGTCAGTTTCAGACAGGAGAACGCTCTCTGGTAGCCACGCCCCCTGACAAAAACACCTGGCTTGATGCCTTCACGTGCAGTCGTAAACGTCAACAGCAGGGAGCTACCTGTACGAGATTACGGCACAAATACGTTTGATTTGTTCTTATTTTGGCGTCAGAAAATTAATATTCTTTTCTTATTTATCTGAACGCCAGACCTGGATTGTCTCATTTAATGTGTATCTGGCGTTTTCTTTGGGTTTAGAATATGAATATTAGAATAATATATTCTAAGTAATGACACGCTACTAATCTGCATTGAAATCGTAAAAATTCGTCGACATTATGTAAAATGGGGCTATGAACTATTGAACATATTTATATGCGATCAATTTGGAAATAATCTACAGATTCCACAGGATTTGATCCGAAAAGCATTTTTACGGACAAAACGTGAAGGCAGCCTGGAGGTTTCGATCGGGCCGGTCTCAGAATCATGGCCAGCGGAGATCGACCGACGGACGAGGAGGTGGTCGCCGCCTGTAAAGAAGGAAACCCCGTTACTAAGGTAACGATGGTGCTTATTACCATCCAAGAGGGTTTGTCAGCTGCTGTTGCTGTTAGAAGCGACACAAGCATTTTGTCTGATGCCTGCGGGCCAGACCTCTGAGGGAATGCAGACATGGCGGCCTGAAGAGCCAAAATAGACATTTGACATTTTAAGATTCAAAATTCTGCTGTCAAGTGATAAAAAGGTCTATTGTGGTGTCAAAGATACTGCCAGTAACAGAAAATAATCTCTGATCTTTGAATTAAAAGGAAGTTGGAGAAAAGTGGAATTTTTTTTTTTTACAAAACTTCATATTTTTTATTGTGATGAGTGTTTTCATGTTGGATTATTGATCAATGATGTCTTTATTGGTTAAACTGATTTATTATGAAGCTCATCAAATGATGGAAAATCTCAAAGAAATAGAATTTTGTCATTTTTCCATTCTTATGGTTCCATTGAATTTTGCATTTATCTGACCGATACTTATTGGTGTCATTGCAGGACTACATGATGCAGCAGACGATGTTGAGGGTTAAAAATCCGGCCGCATCTCTGGACTTCTACACTCGAGTCCTCGGCATGACGTCCGTAATCTCTCAATCTTTCCTCTTTTTTCAGGCATTTCTGTGTGATTTTCTGGGATCAAACCACCTCCAGATTACAGATATAATCTGATATCATCTGAGAACAACCGAACATCTGTTTTCCAGCTTGTTGCAGAAGATCGACTTCCCATCGATGCGATTCACCCTGTACTTCCTGGGTTACGAGGAAAGATCAGACATCCCAGCTGATATCAAAGAAAGGACGGCATGGACGTTTTCCCGACGAGCAACATTGGAGCTGACGCAGTGCGTACGAGCACGGAGAAGCCGTGTGATTCTCTACGCTGATGATCAATGCTTTTATTTCTGTGTCTGACAGCAACTGGGGCTCCGAGCTGGATCAATCCTTGTCGTACCACAACGGCAACAAACAACCGCTGGGCTTCGGTGAGACGCTGACAACAACTTTAACTGTCAGGACGTGGCTTTTCTGTCAGATGTTTTTTTTTTTTTTAACATGGAAAGAGCTTTTACTAGTTCTACTACTATTATCAGTGAGGAGGAAAATGATTTAACCATTGTCAAATCAACTGGAGCTCCTCTAAACCTGTGGTTCATGCTGAAATGTTATTTGTTTCAGGTCATATCGGTATTTCTGTTCCTGATGTTGATGATGCCTGTAAATACTTTGAGAAAGAAAAAGTTACATTTGTGAAGAGACCAGATTCAGGTGAGACAACAAAGTTGGCCTCGTAAGTAACTGTTGAATATCATATTTTATTTGCTGGCTTGCCAGAAATGAAAAGAGATTAATAAAGCGCAGTAAAAAGAATCAGAACCAGTGAAGAGCAGATTGAACAGAACCCCGCAGAGGTGATACAGGCCTGAGCCAGTAGGGGGAGCTATGGTGCACATGGTGATTGGCTGATGTGGCGCCATCTTCGTTGAGAAAATCACGGAGGGAAACCTTTGTTGACAGCTGCACCTAGTAAAGATGTTGTGTTCGTGTTCTGGTCTCAGGCCTAAACTATACAGAGCTGTGGTCATGACATCATTGCTTATGATCTCTCTCAGGGAAAATGAAGAATCTGGCCTTCATTCAGGATCCTGATGGATACTGGATTGAGATCTTAAGTCCTGGCAACATGTTCCCTTTAATGTCGCCATGAGTCGGGTGACCTGACCAGCCGCCCTGAAGCGCGCAGCCATCGCAGCCATCTTGTCTTTTTTCAACAATGCTGTTTCTCTTAAAATGCAAAAACATTTGGATCAAACACTCAATCCCTCGATAAACAAATGATAAACAATAAAGATCCTGCGCAACAGGAACAGCCATCTCCTCTTCCTGCCATGACAACAGACAATTGTTTCGAATTAAGATCAGCATTCCACAGCAAAAAAACCCACATCCTATTAAATAATAACTTCATCCAAACCTGTTGGTTAATAAAGAGGAAGCATAAAAAGACAAAAATTGAGCAAAATTGAGACAAGTCGAAATCATAAACATGTTGTTCGGTGGCGTTTTGACAGCAGGCGTGAAAATGCCGTCTGATTTCAACAATCACAAACCGGTGAACCCTAAAAGTGTTCCAGTACCATGTTAACTTTAGCTTTAGCAACCTGTGCACAATGTTAGCGGAGTAATCAGATTTGAGCTAATTCATGCAGAAACGCACTGATGAGGAGCTGTCAAATACTGGCTAAGCTCCGCCTCCCTCCGTAATCTTTGGCACCATTTGGACCAGTCAGAACGCTCCCACCTCTGTTCCCAAGGGTCTGTAAGGTCTACTGGTGGAGGGGGAAGGGAAGATGGGTAATCCACTCAGGCTGACAGGAAGCGATGTTGTGGGAGAGAGGACGGAGGTGGATGGAGAAGGAGAAGAGGAGGAGGACACAGTGGAGCTGGGCTGGCACAACTCTATCAGCCTATAGGGGGCGCCACCTGCATCAGGAGCAGGAGACAACACATTGGGTCCATACAGAGGGCGAATGACAGCAGCAGCCCAGTGATGTGGGTGGAAGGGGGGAGGCTGGGGGGGAAGCCGGTGGGACGTGATGGTGAGGGCGGCAGAGGTGAGGTGTGAGAGGAGGCGGGCCTGAAGGGGATCACACGCATCCAGGC